>NW_009186543.1:0-3949 GCF_000690835.1 Fulmarus glacialis
TTATTATTGACTCCTCCTTCCTGCTGCTCCTGTTCTTTCTCACCAGGTAATATTTCTTCTTTGGCCTGTTGTTGTACGCTGTGAATGCCTGGCTCTGTGAGTCACTTCTCAAATGACAGTAGCTCGTGATGGCTAGACTGCTGCTCTATCTATATGTCTGCTTTGATCAGGCATATACAGCTCGCCTGGTCACCAAATTCACTTACCAAGGATAACTCTTAACAAGCGTGACCTGTTAATCAGATATGCCGTTGGAATCCCTGATTAAGTTTTGAAACAATCTATATGATAATAAAACTGAATTGAATGGCAGGACCCAGCCTGTCTTCACTTCATGTCTCACATGCTGTGAACACGATGTGCTTAACTTCCCTCTGCCTTCCGAACTTAATTACCATAAGGGCTACAGAGTCTCTTGCAATCCTTTTCCCGCACATGTAGGCTGTCTCACACCTCTGCACAGCTACAATAGCGACAACAAAGAAAAGCTGCTTTGTCTTTAACAGACCTTGCTGCACAATAGAAATGGAAATAGCTAATGGGGTTTTTTTTTTGTCTGTATAGGGTAAAAAGAACTAGTGAAATTTCTATTGATTGTGGGTTTTGTTGTTTGGGTTTTTTTGTAAAATACAAAAGTCCTTGGTAGATGAGATTTTTACACAAATTTATCTAGTGGATTATAAAAGTCCAGATCTCTCTTCACCATGAAGAAACAGAAAAGTTGCAAAAATACCAAAGCTTCAGAACCAGGCTTGAAATGATCTCTGCTTTCCCCTGATCCTCTCTGTCTGTACAAATTCTGTTTGTTCTCGTGTGTTACTCATACCTTGAAATCCACAGTGAGGGATGACTCAAACCTCAGCTAGCCTCATACTCCCGAACAGAAGGGTTTCCACTGGAAATGTTATCACATATAGTTTGCTGAAGATGCAATAGATGAGCTCATCATTGCATCTCTAGGTGATAAAACTGGTGCACATAGATATTTCCACTTCTGTGTGCCTGTAGCCAGTGCAGCCACGTTGGTTTTGCTTTTTTGTCTTACCCTTGATCAAAAATGAGCAATGCTTCGTATCTTTTCTGTGTATGTTGCTTACTGAAGGTCAAGTGGTGGATTATTTGAGATGTGTGAATCACAGGAGGCTGGCAGACTTTGAAAGGATATGTTCCTTCTCTGCTGTGTCCATGGTGATACGCAATTGCTACCCGGCTGTGGAAGAGCCAGTCCCAAATCCAGCTCTTTCCAGTCTAAAGGCTCTTTACTTTTTTTTTTCCCCTCGCCAGGGGGGGCACTGCTAAGGAATTACTTGATTTTTTTTTTTTACTTCTGTGTTTTTTGATTATCTCCTCTTCTGGTATGTGAGATCCAGTTAAGTTTGCTCTTTTCTCATGAATTCCTTTTTACAGAAACGGTGCTGATATTTTCTTCCTTGGCCTTTATGCATTGCCTCTAGCAAAGACCTCATCAACTGCTTTGACCCTTGTTAGATGTTGCTTTAGGAGCCCAACTCCACTTTTCAGCTGCTGGAATCCAAAGCTTGGATAGCAGCAGAATGCTAGATCCATTTCCAAAACCTAACGAAAAACAGCAGTGTGTATGTATTTGCCATCAGTTATCTTCTGCCCAAGTTTATTTTAAGACTAGTTAGCCTAAGGTAGGGGTTGCTTTTTGTAGCCACCGCTGTAGTACACCTCCCAACGACAACAACAGAAATAAGTAGATTTTAAACTGTGAAATCTGCTGATGCTAGTTGTGGTTGGATTTTTTCTTATTCTGTAATGATGTACTGAATTATCAGGAATTATGTGCCACAGGGTGACCCTTCCAGTCATGTCCTGAGAAAAAAGTTAAAAAGAATACTGTGACAGTTTTTGCGAGAACGGTACAACATCACTCCTTCGTTACACTAAAAGTTGTTTACACCTCTGTGCTGTTGGGCTCTTTTGTGGAGCCTGCAGCTTAGGTGAAAGCTGATGCTGTTGTCAACGAGCAAGCAGCTAAACCGTCTCTGCGCTGATATTTGGCACTGGCTGCTGGTACACGTGCTTGGAGCAATCTGTCCTGAAGCGGTGCTGTCAAGTACTTCTGTCACACGGTGTGCTGCGTTGCTATTTCTGGTGTGAGGAGACTCACCAAGTTTCTGAGTACGTTTGGAGGAACAGTATAAAAATGGAGGAAAATACTGAATTTACATTTTTATTGCTTTAGTTGAATTGATCTTATGTCCTGCATTAAATCAGTATTTGAATGTGAATGTTTGTTTCGAGCCATACTAATTATGCTCTTCTCTAATGCAATTAATGTTTTGGTAAAAGCATACAGTTAAGTTTTAAACCTGTGATCGTATCAAAGTGGTAGTTTCATGTTTAAAAAAAGTTACATGTCTATAGCCTCATTGGTTAAAACCAGCTAAAACAGACACCACAACAAAGACTATCTCACATTCTTCATTCAAGCACTAATGAGGTTATTAGAGAGAGAAATGGGAATATTAAAGGTTGTCTTTGCTCTTTGTTTTGAAAGTTGGAGCGATAAGGGGCAGAGGAAACCTATTTGCAGCAAGTTCTTTCACGTAGCATATCCCTTGGCCTGCTCTCATCACTCCTGTCTGCTTTCTGCTTCAGCAATGATGAGTCTGATTAAACTCTTTAGTAAAACTTGATCTTAGAGCCAGAAATGATTGTTCTCCTGTCTGTTCAGAGATGTCAGATGAAGTTCTCTTCTGTAACAGATGGAGCAGTTTCTTGCATAATATCTCAGGTGGATCCTAAGCGCCGACCAGGCTGAATTCTCAGGGAGTTACTGATCCAAACTCTTGTGGGAGGACGTTCTCTCAGCAAAGGAAACAAACGCAGGTTGGAAATAGCACGCATGGCCATTACCTTCTGTGCCGGAAGCTCGGAAAGGCGTCTGTTCCAAACAGCTCGCTGTCGCTTTGAAAACTGAGCCTGGTATCAGCCTTTGCTGAGAAGATCTCCTAGCAGCTGAAGAATACAAATGCTGGCAGCTAAGGGGGAATGATCTCATTAAAATGCAAGGGGGGGAAACAAAAAAATATCCCGAAAACCTCCCCTATGAATTTCTCAGGAAAGCTACTCCTCAGTCAGTGCAGCCTGGGTAAAACTGGGTTCAAATCTCACCTGTCTATTTCATTAAAAAACACTGATTTTTTGTGCAGTTTGGTTTCAGAGAGCGGTAAAGCTTTCCTTGTAGCAGAACTGTGTTTTCTATTATATAAAGCAGTCTTGGCAGATGAACTACTTGTTAATATGTAGTGCTTTTTTGTAGTGCATTTATGTGTGGAGCTTATTATTTTAGTAAAGTTTGGTTTTCTTCATTCAGCACTGAGGCTTGTCTGTCCCTGTAGAAGAGGCTTTGCCAACTTGAAACCCACTTCCCGATGGGGAAGTCTAAATTTTTAATGTCTTAATGCAAGAACAGGATGTTGAGTAGGACCCAAGGTCCACCCTGCTCAGTACTGCCTGTCAGTGACCACCACTGGGCAAGATCGCATACAGGAGCATGGCAACACTAATACTGCCCGTATTACAAATCAGCATCCAGTTGTCTCAGGGACCCCAAAACCAGAGTTGTCTGGGTTGAATACACGCTGCTGGATGGACAGATCATTACTCTTAGCTGAAACAAGGTCTTGCTGCTCAGGCATTGCTATTTGAGTGTCTTCTAGTTTCTTTCCTGTGAGGAAGTCAAGCTGCAGTCTTTTAAGCTGTATGATTTAATCTGGTTAATGATACACATTTTTCTAAAAGGGGAAAAAGAAAAGTCCTAAAGCAGATGGTTTCTACTTCCCTAGAAATTAAGCTTATTATTATTTTCCATCTTAAAATTTCAATTATGGGGGGGAAAAGAGAAGATTAGAATTATGGCTGATGCCAGAAACAGGTTTTGGAACATAAGGTGTGATTTCCAAAATCCCTAAATGACTTA
>NW_009186543.1:3979-18486 GCF_000690835.1 Fulmarus glacialis
TTAATTTCAGTTGAAAGAATAGTCTGGCCTCATTCTCATCATTAGGTAGCATAAAAAAAGTTCTCCATAAAGATACTAAGAATTTACTGTATGCAAATGCCATCATCACAATACCCAGGGGGAGGAGAGGGAACAGGACAAGGAACTGCAGTTCTATTTATTATGCAACTGTATTTACATATTTTAAAATGCTTCCTTAGACATACATGAAGCTCCCTTCTGCTCTGTTCAAATCCAGAAAGTAACAAGGTGCCACTGCTTCTTTTCATAGGAGAATTGGGTAATTGTCTGCGTAAGCTTTTATTTATTTTAAATACCTTTACAATACCTCCAAATGTAGTATACATGTGTACTAATGTGTAACACTTACCCTATAAAAGCATCCTAACAGCCAAGAAGGTAGTAAGTTACACCAGTGGGACTGGGTGAGAGGAGAGAGATCTTTGATTGTTCCTTGTGTCTCTGGTGGGCTGTAATTTGAGAACAGCGGTGGGACAGGGGCTGCTCCCACCTACTGAATACAGCAAAGGAGTTTCACAATGCTACAGTCTAAGGTCACTTTTCTTTTTTACAACAAGCAGAAGGCAGGGGACAGCAGCTAGTGAAATCAAAACAAAGGGTCATGAGCAGATGGAGGGGAAAACCTTCCTGTATCAGCAATGCTGGTGCTCACCTACCTGTAACCATGCTGTTCTGGTCACCGTTCCTTGTATTGTAGCCTCCATGGCTTGAAAGCCTTTGTGTTAAGACTAAAAGATTACAGCAATCAACTGCTATTGGAAAAATCTGTCTTGAACTAAAGTTTTGGGGGTAAGGTAAAGAGTTCCCATGCCCTGCCTACCCTTGCTCTGCCATCTTAACCTGTTCTTCACAGGCACTCTTACGCTGCAGTAACTTTCAGTGTAAAAAGTCTAATGTGAATAAAATCACTGCACTGTACCTGATTTACACTGCTTCTTGTCTGGTTTGTTTAAATTTGCCAGTGCTCCACAAAAGATCCTCTGTTTTCTTCAACTCCTAGCACGAGGGAAACCTTACAGGAGTGCTACCCTGAAGCTGTACCGATACAAAACCCATCGGTAGAGGACAGCTGGAAAAAAATGCCACATTTGAGATAAGCAGGCAGTTTTGGCAATCAAAACAGAGGAGAAAGTGAAGGGTTCCTACTCTTTTAGTGTTCTCCAGGGAGTAGGATAGCACTTTAGTTCCTGGTTACGCTCTAAAGATGCATTAATGTCATTCTGGATAATAGCAGCTAACCACAAAGCACGACTTAAGGATGTTAATGTATCCAGAGCCTTGGTCATGCTGCTTTTACGTTGTTGCTACAGAGAAGTTTCCATTACTAACCTTGCTCTGTTGGACTTGTTAATTATGGAGTGAATCAAAGCAACAGTGCAGAACTAAAAGCAGGAAATACATTTTTAAAAGCTGGGTAGCTTGACCAGCAAATACACTGAACCCTGAAGCTTCAGTTTTGTTGGGGAAGCGCTACACATTTTGTTTGGAAAACTCAGATCGAAAAGTCCCACTGCAATGTTAGCTTTGTGTACTTGTCGGCACACAGAGGGGAGGATGAGAACAAACTATACTTAACCCAGTTACTGGTTCTTTATGTAAAGTATGATGGTCCCGCCTTTAGTTCCCAAAAGCAGTTGTATTGAGGACCTGTATCAAGCTCTGGATAAATCCCGGAGGCAGCAAAGTGAGAGTAGCAGAGAAAAGAAGCCTAAGATTTTGCTGTTCAAGGACAAACTTTCAAAACATCTCCAGTATCACACGGGCATTGAAAATAAATCCCAGAGGCAGCAAAGTGACAGTAGCAGAGAAAAGGAAGCCTAAGATTTTGCTGTTCAAGGACAAACTTTCAAAACATCTCCAGTATCACACGGGCATTGAAACTCCTTGCCTTGCTCACCCATGGGCTGCTTCGCTGCCTTGCAGCTAGCATAAATGATTTCTCCTAAAATGCAACTGTAAAGAGGGCATAACTAAATTATTCAGAGCATGGCTGCTGTCATACTAAAACAGTTTAAATTTAGCATTGAAGCTGACCATATAGTCTTTTCCGAAAAGGCTTGCTCTTTTTTTTCCTGCAAACCAATCTTTCCCCCCATGCTGGGCAATACAAATTCTCAAGGAAGAACTCCAATCACATGAGCAGAGCTTCACTGAGGCTCATTTACTCTGTTTCTCAGCAAACAATTAGGAATTTGGCAGACTTTTTTGCTGCTGCAGCTAGCCTGCTGCCAGAACAGCCAGCCTCTGAGCACTTGCCTTAAGTGTAGACCAGCTTTGCAACTTCCTTAGCTACCACATAGAAGCTTATGCTTAAAAATAGGTTGGATTCAATAAATACAAAGAGCGATCCTAGGATCAGAAGATGAACAGTCCTAAAGAAGCCGGCTCAGTTGGCTGGCCAACATACGTGCTGTTAGCCCAGCTCCGCAGGTCTGCTTTGGCCATCCATCCTCCACCGGGCTGCCTGTTAATGGAGCGATCACCTCAAGACAAACCAGCTCACCTTTGCTACGCAGCTCCCCCGTGTTTCACAACTACCACCGCTAAGGAAAGTTTGGGCTTTAAAGTGCCTCTCGTGCCCTGTGACCATGACGTTGCCGTGCTCGGGAATACCAGCTCCCAGCTGTTCCAGCTTCCTTTCCTCAGCCTTGAGAAAGCATTTACAAAGTCTTGCCCTTGTGAAACGGGGAGGGACAAGCCCCTGTTTCACAGTAAGCCAGGCTGTGCTAGTCCCGAGCCTGGTTTATTGTTCTGCACTTGCCCTGGTGAGGTGCGCTACCTTCACCCCCTCCCCGAGCGTATTACCACTGACCTTACAACAGCCTGTGTAGGGCTTCCTCAGCCGCTTACAAGTTCAGCCACTGGAAGGGTTTGATCCTCTTTGGGATCCAGGATGCTAAGTCACTACTGCTGGGTTTTCTAAACATACTGGATGCCTCAGCATCCTTCTGGAGGACTTACACTCAAACACTGAAGACCGCCAACCCTGTGGAGAGATGGATCTCCATCCTCCGGTCTCTTGTAATAAGCTGTGACCACACTAACAGTAGCTACGCAGGAACCTCTTCTGATTACTGCAATGACTCCTTGGGACAAGGTAGAGACCATGTGCTAAAATCATTAACAGAAAACAGCTGCATTTAGACTAACTGACAAAGGGGTGAAGCCACCGTGGGTCAGGGGAGAGGGCAGGTTCCCTTCCCCACAAGTCAGCAGGCAGCGCTGGGATACTGCTGCACCTGCCTGTCCCGACCAGAGTCCATCCTAGTCCGCTGCCTGCCGGCTCTTGCGCTTTTCTTTCCTCTGTTCCTCAGCTGCTGTTGCTGCCGAGGTCTCCTCAGGGCTCGTTTCTGAGCCTGGTTCTGGTTCCAGAGGCAGCGAGGGTGGCTTTGCAAGTGGAGCTGGTGCTCCAGCACCTGGGGAGAGAACACAGTTATAGTTACTGTACGGCTACACGTTTTTTGTCTATTCTTTTTGCCCTTCCACGGAGGGCACGGAGCAGCACGGAGATGCAGAACAATTACAGCTACCAATTACTCTCAGATTTCTTCTGTCTAGCATTAGCTTATCAATAGCACTCAACTCTTGTGAGTTATCCAGCCAGAGACCTTACAATACCCAAAGTTCTGCTGAAGGGAAGCTAAGGTACAGGATCTCATTCAGCTGGGCTGCTGTGAGAAGTCAGTACAAACTTACGAATTAACTCATGCTTTAGAAGGGAAAATAGTTCCACTGAAGCTGGTTTATATTGAAGCTGGAGCCAAAACCACAGTATCGTTTTCAGTTCACAGTTTTAGCAAACTCAAGGAAAGTTTCCAGGCAGTTAACATAGCTACTTACAGAACAAAATCAAAACAGGACACTTCTATGCTGAAGTTGTTTCTACGCTTAGATTTAGGCTGACAACTGATGTTATGAACGAGCTCCCTTCTCTGATGTGGATGAAAAAGTCCTTCAGGTAAACCACAAACTCCTGTATGTTTTATTTTTCAGCTTTCTTGACTAAGACTTCCCTGCATGGAAAGTTTATTCCATGCATGAGAAATGGAACGGGTCCTTAGGGGTGCCAAAGAAAGAGGCCTGGATTACACAACCTTTCTCCTGGTTCAGTCCACAGGAAACAAGACTAAGAGTGACAGAAAACCACCACAATGAGCAATACCTCTAGCGCATTCCTCCTCGGAAGCCAAGGGGTGAGAGGAGGTCAGGCTATGAATGGTGGCTCAGGAAATGCAGCCCCAGCAAGAAGCAGCACATAGAGATACTGGCCTAAGCCTTCTAAGGCTGATGCTATCTCCTGAGCAACCTCCAGTCCAGTGGCCCACACTAAAAGGTAATCCAGCAACATTTGCAAGGGGGGAACCTGGCTGGACAGCTTCAAAGCAATCCAGTTGCAGTTATTTTTGTAACAGAAATGACAAAGCGCTCCAGAAAATTGTCCATCATTTCCCTTCTCTCCAGCAGCCTGTCTGTGCGTGTCAGCTCCTGGGCTCTTCCAAAGGAAGACAAGAGGTCTGGTTTCTGAAAACACCTCCTTTCCAGAGCAAGATTTCAATCCCATGCTAATGGAGTCTTGCCCATCGTGGCTCAGACAGGAAGGGAAACTTTACTGGCTTGCCACACCCCTGCAAAAGCCTGATAGTATAATGCACCCCAGAGAGCATTTTCCTTCCACGCTTCCTTAACTCAGAAATCTGGGAAAGTTATTACCAAATACTGACATCACTACTGTGTAAGCAAGTCAATACCTTCCTAAACACGTGCTGTAACTCTGTACTCAAAGGAAGAGAGATTTCTTTTCTCCCCTCCCACAGTTCTACTTTAAAGAGTAGCAAAAGAGAAGTACCTGTGGGAAGCTGCACGGTTTTCCCATACCCTGCAGCTGAGGACATGGCTTGACCCAGGGCCTGGTTAGAGCCCAAAGGCTGCTGAGTGCTGGAGGATTTCCCTGACGGAGCAGCTCTCTGCTTGGATTTAGACTCTTTAGAAGGCTTTGTCCAGACCAGGCTCTCCCCAACCTGCAGGGCAGCTCCCATCTTCTGGGCAACCTCCACCATCTTCTCCAGAAGCAAAAAGAGAAGACCATTGTAAACAGGAACACTTCAGAAAACAATAAAGTCAACAACAACAAAAAACGAGAGCTGCGCAGAGCTGGCTACTGCCTTGGTGCTCGAGGGAAACATCTCCGCTAATTCATTCCCTTAATTAAGAGGGAATCTTGTCTTGCTGTGTATTGATTGAAGAACTGGGCTTCAAAGAGCAGAAATGAAGCAAGCAGCTCTCAGCAGGCGACTGCTCTACTTGGAAAATCTCATAAGGAAAATTTCTTCCTAATAATTGGACTCCAAAGTCCAATTTTCTCCTCGTTTGTTGCCAGTCTTAGCGTGGCTACTTAGTTCTCACTGACAACTGTTAGGCACGTACCTCAGGGTCAAAGTCAAGAGTACTGCTCTCCTTCACTGCATTGACCTTCTTCTCCATCTCCTGATACTGGCAGAGGGCTCCCTTCTTGTCGCCCTGGTTATACAGCAGGACAGCATAGTTCAGGTTGACAAGGGGGTTGCACCTGCAGCAAACACACAGAATACATCGCATTCACTGTGGGAACGCTTATCCTGACTTGAGTAACGCTAAGATGTGCCCAAGCAGCAAAGTTGGAGACACCATACTGACTGGCACAGACAAGCCATGGGGTACTCTGACCCCAAAGCAGATGAGGGGCTGCACAGCCAGAGTCCTTTGGGAACATGACAGAGCCCCACGTGCTCGGCGAGAGATCCGGTGCCTGGGCTCAGAGAAGCATCCCAGTGTCAATGACAATATAAACAACTTTGCTGATTGCCTCACCCCCTGCAAGGCTCTTCTCTGCGACAGCCAATTCTTTGCACTTGGGGACCACCTCAGGACTGCCTGTAGTAAGCGCCTGGTTTCCCAGCCCCTTGCTCCTGGGGCAGGTAGAGCAGTGGCGGGGGCTTTCATCATAGTGTGGAAGCTGATCTCTGCTCTGACTTATCTCAGGCCCTCACAGCTCTCCCAATTTGTAGGGGAGCAGCTTGTCGTGGGACACAGCAGTGGAACAGACCCATGCTTATTGATTGTATTTTACAACCCAACATGCGACAGAACATGCTGTTGACATTTCATTTTCCTCACTTCTCTCTCATTCACCCAGCAAAAGCATATATAATTGTACGTACTGTTATAGAGAAACAGTAGGTGATACCTATTAACAAAGGACTCGAAGAGGAGACCAGCACCACAGACAACACCGTTATCCTGCGCAGTCCTGCCTCCCCTCCTGATGCAGAACAGCACATTAAGATTTCAAAAAGGCAGAATTGCTCCATATATTCTCATTTTCTTCACTAGGATACATTAATCCCAAACAACAACTTTTCTTCTGGCATAGCCAAGAGTGTGAGCAAACTCAACCGGAGAGAAAGAGTGAGCTGACTCCCTTGGCTCTGTAACTGATAAGAGAAGCTCTCAGAGACCTGATCCTTAATTGCCTCACAAGCCACACTCAACAAAGTGCTCTGACCATTCTTTAGCAGTCTGAATTGCACCCTTATTTTGGAGAAGCAAAATGCATGTGTATTATCTGACAAAGAAATGAAATGCAAGAGGGTCACCTGCCCCAGCACGGGAGCTCATGCAGACGCTCGGCTCATCCAGGCTGCAGGATGAGACCTGGAAGAGCAGAGGTTGCATTTGGCCAGAACAGGGGACGTGCTGTTGAGGGGTGCACGGAAGAGCACTGTCTAACCACAGCTCCCTGCAGAGGAGCCACATACATGTATCACTGCACACAGGCCAGTGAGAGATGCTTTGTAGTTTGCTCAATAAATGTGAGCAAGGGGCTGGTGCCCTCTCCTGGAGTCTGGCAGGGATAACTGGAGCCATCCAAGGACTCCAGCACCCACGCCTGGGGGGCCAAGACAGATAGCACCCTTTGTGAAAAGTGCAGAAGGGAAGGCTTCTGCTAACGCTGTTCAATAAATAGGAAGCGTCATCTGCAGGCCACGACGGTCCATCCTTGGTAAGTTATATGACAGCGCTGCAAGAAAGAAGACTATTAGAAGAAATCTGATAACATTTATAACCATTGGTTTTCCTTTAACTGAGAAACTGGAACACTGACCCCTCCACGAAAAAACCCTCCTCACTGTCTTTGCCAAAGCAAAGGAAGTAATGCTTCCTTTGGAATAATCAAAACCCCACCTCTTTGTCCCCCCCCCAAAAAAAAAAAGCCAAAAAAGAAAATACAAAAAACCAAACCCACACAACAAAACTCTGAAGAGATCAGACAGATCTGGGAACAGCAAGTTGTAAAATTAATTAAACCTTATGAAGCTAATTCGCCTTCAAGAGCAGCAATATGACTGTTAGAAAAAAATCAATAGCTAAATAACCACAGAAAGAAAGGACAACTATGAGCTAGAACCAGTACTAAGAAGAAACACCTTTTTTTAAAGATTTTTCCAACATGCTTTCCATTCTAGCCCCCAGCATGGCACCCAGGCCAAATGTCACAGTGCTGCTATGAAAGTATTTATGGCAATGGAAACAAGCACGGCTACCTTCACCCCAGCCAAACCGTTCATAATATGCCAGCAAAAAAAGCCTGTGGGGACATGGATTCAGCCACACAATAACTGTCTAAAATATACGGCATGTCAGCTGAACAAGCCTAACTAAGTCCGGATATTCCTCCCAGCAGTCCCTGGCAGTTGGCATTCATTTTTGCTTTGATGAGGTTTTATTTTCCTGGTAAGACTATATAGCTGTAGCATCATAGTAGTGCCAAATACTTAGGCAAAGTTGTAGAGCTAAATTTCTATTCCTTCTCTTTGACCAAAGCACACAAACTCATGACTAAGCAGCCTGAGCAAACTGCCTTGCTAGGCACGGAACGCTGATTTGGAAAGCCAGGCAAAGGAGTCGACCGGACTTAGTCAGTGATGTTGCTAGGAATGACCGACGCATAACTGCAAAACGCTCTCGCACAGCAATACATTTATAAATCTTTGACCATAGTTTGCACTGGTTCGGTTCCTCTGAGGAGGTTGCACAGACCTACTGACATTTGAAACAGACATAGAAGTAATATTTAAACCTGCTTTGTAATTCTGTTGATGCTTAAGTAGGAAAAACTTCAGTGCCAGACGTGTGCTGGCTGTGCAGGGCTAACGGATCCAAGAGCTCTGGCATGCAAGCCATGTAATTCCCAGGAAACATCTGAGAGCATTTACAGCACCTCTTCGCAAAGAGAACTGCACTACAGTGTCAAACACTATTTTTTGAAACCTGCTGCCCTTTCTAATGGGTTTAGGAACTTCCAGAATTCCCAAAATTAGGCCTGGCCAGTGCACCTAGGTTAGAGAGGACAGAGGAAAAGGGACCAGCACCTTCTCATGCCACCTTGTGGTGGCCACTGCAGATGGAAAAAGTGTTTTTGCCACAGCTCTGTCGCCAACATACAGACTCCTGGACTCAGGAGCACTGTGCTGGCTGCTGTAAGTATGCAAATATTCACAGTAAATTGAGGAGAAAAATCACCATCGAATCACCTACTAGTTAAAATCTGAAAAGGAAAAAGGAAAGGTAAAGAAAAGCAGACACAGGGATCCAAAACTATTCATAAATTTGAGACAAATTTGTTTTTCTGACTGAAACAATGAAATACTGCAAGGTTCATTTTAACATTTCTGAAACCAAGCGCTCTGATTTTAAGAGCCAGATTGCAAACACAGACATTGTTAACAAAATGGAGGAGAAAGGGCTACACTGCTGCCCTTTTATATGCTTTATTCTAGCTTCTTGCCCACATTCTCCCAGCTAAAATCTTCCCTCTGCCCAATTAAGAACAGGCTTTATCCCAAGCTTCTCATTGCTCCGCACAGTGCTCCAATTTTGGGTTACAAAATATTCTGGGATGACTGGTTTTCTTCTATCGAATCTGCTCTGCTGTGCATAAATATTCACTGGAAGGTGGCCTGGAATCCAAAGTTATCACCACTGACTCACTAACTAAACAGCAAAATAAAAACCAGCTTTGGGTTCGACTGAAAAAATTTCCCTTTCCTTTTTCAGAGCTGACCTGAATTTTTAAGAAAAAAAAAAAAAGGTGGTTTTAAAACAGTGACTTGCATAGCTGAAGGAATAAAAACATTTCCCTATCGCAAACCATTTAGGGTCAAAGTAGACAGAGGGACAAAGCATGCAAAGGAAACCAGGTGAGGGAGGCAAAGCAACACTATCAAACAACTGACAGCTATGATTAAGACTTACTTGTCCAGTGCCACAGCTTGCTCGTAGGAACGTTTTGCATTCTCAACGTCTTCAAGGTTCGTCAGAGCAACTGTACCAAAGCAAAATGTACACACACAAGTTGATGCTTCACAAGGACTTCATTTTTAGGACAATTTTGAATGTCATTACATCGTAAAATAAACAGGTGCTAGCAGGGTTGCCTGGACTGCTGCCGGAATTAACCCTACTAATGTAACTTCTGACAAATACTTGTCTCGCTCAATCCCAAATATCCAGTGCTGGAAATCCACACCCACTCCTTAGGCAACCCAAACCCAAACTCTCACATGTAGAAAGTCTTTTCTAATGTTTAATCTGGATCTGACTGCAACTGAACCTTCCTATTCACCACAGAGAGAGAACAGACTGTTCAGACTTTATACCTGTCAGTGACCTACTGGGGAACAGCTTCTTAGTATAGCCTTTATCCAGTATTTGTTTACTTCAGCCCAAACTTTCTGTCTCTATAATGTTGCATCCCCTAAGCTGGATTATTCACTGGAGCTGGATAACAGAGCGTTGTATACCTGCAAGGAGCATATACAGCTCTCCCATCTTGGGCTGGAAGTTGATGGCAGCGCTGAGGAAGTGGAAAGCAGATGCGTACTGCTGCATCGTGAGGTGGACTAACCCCAAATTGTACAAGATCTTCCAGTCAAAGGGAGCCAAGTAGTTTGCCCGCTTCAGGCAGCTGATGGCCTTCAAAAAAGGAATAAGCGTGCTGTAACGCAGCCCACCCAGAACAGACCTCCTGTCTCTGCCACAAAGGGAATCTTGTTCTTGCATGAAGTTAGCTACAGATGAAAAAAGAAAGGAAACCAGATACTTACTGCTACATATTTCTTCTTCCCGAAGAAGCACATCCCAATGTTGTTCCACAGCGGGGGGCTTTCAGGCACAGTGCTGGCTACCACCCTGTATTTGGAGAGGGCAACGTCAAAATCTCCATGGGCCTGCATCATGCTGCCAGCCGCCAAGGTAGCCTTTGAGAGAAGACAAGCGACCAGCTGAGGAACTGGAATTTCCCCAAATATAGCAAGAAGACAACAGGACAAAATTAATAAACTAAAGCCATCTCAAGAGCAACCATTTAACTTTCTCAGGTGTTTTCTTCTAGGGGCTGCCAAGACCAACAGTGGGGCGTAGATGGGGACTCTAGAATCTCCCAACATATAGCAGAAGACAGGGTGAAGAAGGGACTCGAGTCCACTTCTTCCTGCACCATCTCGATCATAACTCGGAAATGTCTCGGAAATACTGCAACGTGACAAGTGTTTAGGGTATGTTTTGGGGTGACAGTAGTATCTCCTAGAGTCTGAGTCTCAGAGAAAATCTATGCACTAATGGTTTCTTTTTACCAGCAAGCACAGATAGAAATAGTTCTGGTGCAAGTTAACCAGAGAGTAAAACATATGCAAGCAAGACATATGCAGCAAAGCTAGCCTAGTTCACACTGACTGGTTGATACTGCAAATTAATGGAAATATGCACGGGGGAAAAAAAGCAAGTGATTGCAACACACTATATTTAAACCACACCAGTTAAGTCCTTTATAATATTTCACAGTGACAAGTAAAATTTGTATGTGTAAAGGTGTTTTCACAATAACATTCAGCTTGCATTCATACATCATTTGTCAACTCCACATTTCAATACTCTACATCGTTAACATTGTACAGAAGGAAAAAGAGGCAGAGAGAAATGAAGGAACATGGCTAAAAAGAGAAGCAGTTTCACAGTCAGGAATGAAACCTAGATGCCAAGCTCGGCCTTCCAGACCAGCGCCAAGGAAAAGTCACATTTGTATACGACAGTTGGAAGCACAGGCAGAGTTATTAGCATATGAGAGAATAATATAATGGAATAGCACTTGTATCTGTGCTCCGTGCCTAGGAGTCACAGGGACCTAGGAACAGCTCTTGGGATTTTTGAAACAATGTCTAGAACATTTTCCTTGCAAAGTAAATTCCATTTGTTTTAATTTGTTTGCGACTTCAGATTAAAAACCAAAGGGATCAATTTAACATCCCATATTCTGCCTCCTCCCCTTTCCCTAAACTCCCTACCCAGGGAAAGATCCCAGAAACGTTTTTCGGAGAGAGCTTTCTGGGCATGATCGTTTTCAGCCTCTCCAGGCTAAGACCCTGGGTATAGATGGCAAAGCTCTGATATTGGAATTAGCTTTAAGAGGTGTCGCATCATCATTCAGCTGGTTCGTTTCCATTCCTCATGATACCTTGTAGTTGCCTGGGTCATAAGTAAGCGCGTTTCCAAGGTGTTCAAAAGCCTTCTGGTAATCCCCAAGCTGGGAAAAGAAGTAAATAAGCATCAGAAATTCAGGAATAAGGGGGGTTAAGAAGGAGAACGCATGCTTTTGGGGCACTAGAATTTCTGGTTCAGTTAAAATAAATATTCAGAAAAGCAAATTTTACAGTGCTCCCATTACACACACGTGTTCTTGTTTGATAAATTACAAAACAGATTCTAAAAATTTATTTTGCTGGGCTGGATTCACTGTTCTGACCAAAACAAAGTTTTCCATATAGTTTGTGCTCCGACTTTTCTGTACAGGAGTGAGCTCTGGGTTGTTACTCCTCTGCTCCTTCCTCTCTTCCAGAAAAGAGCTACAAATTGCTACTCTGCACATCCTTGATTCCCTCACCACAACTTCCTCACTACCCAGGGGACTCTTTTCAATGGGAAAAAGTCTCCCCTTGCCTTCCAATGGACTGCAAGTGTTAGTGGGCACGACTGTGTCCATATATAAGCACGTGACTGCTTAGAACCCCTTAAATCCTATAGTCTTCAATTGAGTTATGCCAGAATTGTACCAGTCCAAACAGGATAAAATTCTGGACACTGGCGTCCTTTTCTGGTCACAAAAATTGATGAGAAGCCCATCTGTCACTCCAGCAATTACACTGATGCATCAGAGTCCAGCGCCTTCTGTAATTAATAGCAAGTGGGAAAGCTGTAGAAGCATCTTTAAAGCTCCTGAAGGTGAGTACGTATCCAGAGAGACATGACAAACTGAACAAACGAATCACAGCACAGAGACCTGGGGGCTAAATTCACAGGTCAAATGTTATACTCACACTATTTCTATCTCACAGATCGCCCTTCCCATGTCATACTCCCTTCTAAATCCACACTTACCCAATTAAGACATCCAAGGCTCCTACTGAATTTCCCTATCTCTAGAGCAAGGCAATTTTTTTCAAGATCTACATGTTATTCTCGAGCATCTAAACGATTAGGGAAATGCTTAAGGATCTTTCCGAATCAGCACTTGGTGCAAGTTTTCTAGCCCGTCAATCCTTTCAGGCACTACTGCCTATTCTTCTTGGCTTGTTCATTCTTTGGGAAGCTTACTTTTGGAATAATAGGATGGTCCTTCCTATACATTTTACAGACCCAAGTGATAAGCATGCCTTTGTTATTTAAATCGATTCTGATTTTCTTCTATGGTGCATTAACACTAACAATTTCATGGCTGCTTTTGTAGGAGAATAACTTGCTAGACTTCTGCACCGGAAGCAACTGGAGCTCCAGAAGAAACTAGTCATGTTTTGTTGTACTTGGAGGATTTATAACAGAATTAGGGCAGTTGCCAAACAGAATTCCTGGCTCAGGTCCAGGAAATCAACTTGCTTTTAGCAGCAAAAAGAAAAAAGAAGATACAGAAAAGCAAGCTCTGTCATGCTAAATGCAGTCTTTGGAGAAATGTGTGCAAGTCATAGGAAGGTGGATAGAAATTAACTCTATAGAAAAAAAAACCTTGGTCATTTTGCAAATAATTAAGTTCATGTAATAGCTAACAGTCTTCAGTACCTGCAAGTAAAGTAACCCCAGTGTTGTAAGGAGGTCTGTGTTTTCTGGAGAAAACCTGTAGTACAAAAGCCAGAGAGCTGCGTTGTTTATTAGCCCTTCTAGAACAAGGTAAAAACAGAACATGGAATTATGATGCTACATTATACTAGTATCACTCCAGGAAATTAACAGTTATTATTAAACACAAATATTAGAACAATTGCCATCATGGGAACTTCCTTTGAACAATATTACACCTAAGCTTTCAAAATGTCTTCTAGATATAAATGAGAAGTCAACATAGCTCAGTAAAATAGATCTGGATACATAACAAGATAATGTGGGTTTGTTAAGCTTCAAAGTGAGTCTGCATCAGTGACCTGGAAATACAAAATGGGATTTTCCATTGTCTCCCATAAACCACCCTGTAAATCCATCCCAAGCCTCTTGGGCCATGTAGGCAATCCTCAGCATTTCTGATGGATTCTACACACACTCATCATCAGACTTTTAATTCACCCTATAAAAAGATTACAAACCTGGTTTCACAGACCAGCTGCGGACCGCTCACCACGGCTTTGTGCTACACTGCAGCCCACAGACCAGAGTGCTCAAAACAGGCACTACCTGTTAATGTATCCCTGACCCCATTCAGCACGAAGAAGCTTGAAAAACTATGTCCCAAGGGCTTTCAATTACTACATGCAACTCCCAAACCTTCACTGCTAGTCTGGTGTTCACACAGCAATGTTGTGAAGCCTTTTAAAAGCATCTCCATTCCCAGAAGCTTTTGAAGAAATAAATAGGATGGAAAAAAAACAACAAAAAAGAAAAGGCAGAAAGAGACACTGTATTTGTGGCCTCACTCACCTTGAAAGCAGAAGTCCCTGCTATCAAGACTTAAGAAATCTAATATGTACAATCACATAGGCACCTTTAAATCTCAGCCAGAACAAGACCACCTGTGCCTGGTGGTATCTAAACACGGAGCAACTACAGACTATCCTGGAGCTGGTAACAGCAGGCAAAACGTAATAGGCAGATGAGAACAAAAAAAAAAAAAGAAAGTGAGGAGTGAGGAAGAAGGGAGGGCAGGGGAGCACTGAGATAAGATATATGAACCTGGTAAGATGCTTAGCAAGGATTATTTACATAATAAACATTCTAGATTAGTCCAAGTGTCTACCCAACACAATATACTGTCACACAGCAGCCAAAAGCAGACGTGTGAGGAAACAGTATGTGAAAAGAGCCAGTACAAAATGTAGATCCTCCAGTGGCTTCCAACATGCTCCTGCTTTTCTTTAGTGTTTGCCTCCATTACAAAACTACATTTTAAAAGCATTGGTAAATAAGATGCTCAG
>NW_009186543.1:18510-47465 GCF_000690835.1 Fulmarus glacialis
GTACTGAGAAACAGTGACAGGGTGGGAGAAACTCACCGTGCACCAACCCATCTCTAGTCTGTCTACTCCCACGCTTTCAAACACAAATCACTCCAAGTGAAAACAGTATGTGAAACCCAGCAACTGATTTTTGACAGACAATCAGGGTTAAAGAGACACCCGAGGTTAGATTTTTTTAGTAGATAAACCTTTGGGATTTATGAAGTCAGTTTTGGATAGGTTTGCTCCAGGCATCTTCTGTCCATTTGTTTTTCCACTTTTTTTTGGCAGACCTTCAAACAGCTACCTTCTTCCCTGACACGTTGTCAGCAGGAGGAGGACTACAGCCGAGAGCAGAGACAGCTGAAGAGCTTGAAAGTGCCAGCTTTGCACAGAGACACTATAATTACCGTTAGCTTTTTAATCATGTCCTCAATTCAGATCTGGGACACCAATCAAATTTCTCCTGGCATAGGATGGGACATGGGCAGATAGAAAAAAGGATATATTCTTACTCTACGGCTTTCTTATAGACTTCAATGGCTTTATCCATCTCCCCCTCCAATAGATGAATTTTCCCCAGCATCATGTAAGTCAGATCATGTCTGTTGAGCTCCAGGGCATTGTTTAGCTGGTCTCGTGCCTAAACACACAACCACAGAGAATAAAAAAAAAAAAAAAAAGTGATTACAGAGACCTCAGTGAAGCAACAGCCCAAGAGCAATCCCCAGCAGCTAGCGAAAGGGAACAGCTAACACCCCCTGAGCTCGGAGAACCCTGCTAGCAAAACCCAGCCCAGCTAACTGTTGAAACAAGTTCTGCATCAGGAGCCGCGTGCTTTGAGGGACAGAGAAAGGCAATATGGCGAGCTTCAAGCCAAGACAAGAAGCAATGACCTCCCAAGGAGGAGAGGAGCACAGGCCTGTTCCTGTATTTGAATTTGTTTGGTTTGAGGGAATCTCCAGATTTGTTAGGTTAACAGGTACATTACAGTTTATTCTCTGCTAAAATGCTTACTCCAGCAATGAGCATGGATTGCCAAGTAAACAAGAGGAGTGAATCAGCTCTTGTCAGGCACACACTGATCCCCTCCAACAGGAGACACTTTGAAGCATGTCTTCCTCTCACTTCCTCAGGCCTCGCCAGCAGGACAGCAAAGTATGTTTGCTGTCTCTGAACACGTGATACATTAGAATGAGAAATGCTGACACAGTAATGGAATTCTGCAATACGGGATATTTGTTACCACCAACTACTGAAGAGACAGTCATCTCCCAGGACTTTGTTATATTTTAGACATCCTCATGGAAGTATTGCTGCCCAGGGTGACCAGTACATCTCAGACTTATGGAAAAGCTGAGAAGTCAGCAGGTTCCAGTTTGGAAGGCATTACTGCAGACAACAAATCCCAAGTATGACCCTATACTCCAGAGCTTCTTGCTTTACAGCAATGCCTCAAACAGGGAACGTGGCAGGGGTTTGCTGCAAGGGCCACAGAACTCCACCAGAAAGAGCAGCAGGGAGCAGTTGGTCCAAACTGGGAACAAAAGTTTTCTAAATGCTGTTTTTTCCCTTACAAAGTAACCCCACAGGTTCAGAGACAGCTCAGTGCTCACCACGAACACTGAGGGGAGGGTTAAGTGAGGAGCTGGGAATGGCATGCTCAGACCTGGGAACAAAACTCCATTTCAAGCTTCCAAGAAGTTTTTTTATTAGCTACAAAGCTAATAAAGTTAGTGCTGCCCACACTGCAGCTATGCTCTTTAGTGACTTTTGCTCCAGGCTTGGTGCAAAAGGAGCTTCAGACACAGGAGCAAATCCTTTCCATGGAGAAAAAAAAGTGCCTGCTGCACCTCCAGCAAACAAACCCCGTAACTCTTCTCTCTGAATCCTGCCAGACCCAAGGGGCAGCAAGTTTTTCTTCAGAAACCCTCTGCACGAGGTGCAGCAGTTTGAGCTGTATGCTGGGAAAACAGTTTGGGTCATTACCATCACACTTCTCTTTCTTCAAAAAGATGGAACCACCATGCTCTATGGATTGCTGCTCCTCACAAAACCAGCAATGTTTATGGCTCTGGTTTTGAAAGGCTCGGAAACAGAAGCAGCTCTTATTGGAGCACAGCTGGTTTTCTGTCTAGTTTGAGGCGGCTCTTTGAGGTTTCTCAAACATTCCTTTTAAAAACAGAAATGCTGTCTGAAAAGTCCTAGTTCAGAAAAAGCCTCCTGGCCAGCAACAAGGCTAACCCCAGTTGCACTCTTATCCAACTTCACTAACTTGCAGCTGACTCAAAGTAATTCAACATGCAAATGAAAACAAAGACAGATCACAAACTTTTGCTCCCAGAAACAAATGCTGAAGCAAAAAACTTCCTTGATACCTATCACTGCAAATGATCCACCTCAAACTACCAAAGAAAGTGAAATTTCTGGGAACCCTGCTTGCCATTTATCAGGTAGATAAGACAAGCATTTGCATTACCTTGTTGAAGTGTTTCAGGTACATGTAGCACACACCCAGGTTGTGGCTGATCTCCTGTATGAAAAAAAACCAAACCACAAACAAAACCAAATCAGCATGAGGTTTGAGATACATGCCACATAATCTGCCAGGGACAACAGTCATCACTGACCTGGATGGGGAGACCCCTGTGCCTGCCCACACCCTTCTGGCTTTGTAGATTAAGTAAACCTATAAATTCGAGTTGCTTCAGGAACCTACAGAGCTTAACTGTGATTGTACACAAAAGACTACAGGCCACCAAGACAAAAAACACAGAGATGACAATGGTCTCTTCGGAAAACAAGGAGCAAAGACTGGTTTCTTCACTGAGATGTGACTCAGTTCCCAGGGAGATCTCTGAAGCTAGATAAGTTGCCCTTCTGGGTGGTTCTCAATCTAGCTGTACAGTCATTAGGATATGCACAATGCTGCACCCAGCTCGACAAAATTTGAAGATGTGCCTAACTTTCTAAAATAGAAGTCAAGCACCAGAAGGGCTGATAGCCCTCTGGGCATCTTAAACAATCTCGCAACAGAGTAGGAAGATGACCTAGGATCCTAAACACTCCGGTGACACTGTAGGGAACAATCATGCCTCTAATTCATCACCAACAGTTCAACAGACAAGCTACTTCCCACCTTCCCCACCCTGGCACATCTTGGGGAGTTGAAAAACAAGGTCCACTAGTTCCTCATTTCTATTCTGGTGAGCATTTCACTGCTTCATCAGTTTAGACAGCTTTGATCTTTAAGAGGAAACTCTCTTATTTCCCCTCTTAGAATGATATTTTCTTCCACACAGTCTCGCCAACTGTGTAGAACAGTATTGAGTCAGTAACTCCTGGTTACTGCGGCTTGCAGAAGTGCAAGGGAAGTGCACAGGCTGGCTCTCCTTCCAGTGCTGAGCCAGGTATGGGAAATAACTAATCAAAATACCCACTGAAGTCTGCCTGCTGTGGTTGTAAACAGGGTTATAGCCACGCCAAGCACATACCGCAGGTAGCTTGGTTAGTTAAGGGAATGCAGATTTCAAACAAGATCCATGGTATAAAAGGTTTCTGAGTTGTCTGGCACAGGATAAGTTGAATAATATCAAACGTATCCTTGTATCAAGCCTAAATTTTAGACGTACTGAGCACCAAAAGTACAGCTAAAGTCAGCGAGTGCCTGATGTCTTAGGGAATGAGATCACATGTAGCAAGTCTATCTTAGAAATAACACTTCTGCAGGCAAAACAGTCACCTGCAGAAGGCTGCCCACAGCTAACTGCAAGCCATGTCCTCTCTCCTCTCACCCACCGTCACACATTTCCCTTTGCAATGCTCTTCCTTCACTTTTTGTCTTCTTACACAGAAAAGCTAATTATGGCCTCTGCAGCTATTGGCCTACGTTTTGCCAAAATAGGTAATGCTTGATAGGTAACAGGTAACCCTTTCAGCTAGTTTGAGGGTAATCTTTTTCAATGGCATTTTGCATCACAAAAAGATTCCCAATTATTCAAGCAAGTTTTAATGATAACTGAGGGTTTCCAAATCGGGAGCTACTTCCCATATTTTCCTTAATGTAATTTAACTCTTTGTACTATATACGGCTATGTTAATACTGATACTTTGCAAAGCTCAAACACGTTGCTCGATTCTCTGTGCCCCGAGACAAGTTGTGCGATTATGCAGGTAGAAATGATGCCTTGCTCTTGTGCTCTAAACCAGACGCTGCAGAAGCTCATCCATGGTCGTGAGCCTGTGCTAAAAGGCAATGCCTCTCAGCTCTGCAGCTCCTCATCTGCTCAGACTGCAGGCAGCGTGAGCTCACCTCTGCTTGGAACGAGTTTGCAGCTGTCTTCATAAAACTGCAGAAACATCTGCATAGTACAATAATCTGCAACTCACTGAAACACTTACCCAGTCCTTTTCATCGAGTTTAGCTGCTTCGTTGTACACTTCAATGGCTGCCTTGTGCTTCCCCAAAAGAAACCTGTGAAAGCATTTCAATTTTTATTTTCTCTTGCTCTAAAACCCTGCTGTGCAACCACTATCACCTTTGCCAGTGAGAAATTACGCTATTTGCTAGCTCTCCAGAGACCTCCGTGAAAAGCCCTGAGAAGTTTACAGTCTCAGCAATATTACAATCTGAGCACTGCTCCCTTTCAGAGCCAAGGTCATCAATCCTGCGAGATGCTGAGGCACTCCCTGACGTTACTGGAGATGCAAGGAATGAATTCACAGGCTCTGCAGTCCGTCTTTGGCTCAAAGGAAAAAGACGGATGATCTAACCGGACACTCACAGACAGAAAGGGGTCTGCAGGGCAAGTTTACAGAGCTCAAGTCAGCACCCTTAGCTCTGGAGCTAGAAATCAGTGTGTTACCTCTCTTGCTTAAAGCACAAAGAAAAAGAAAATACAATAGCAGCCAGGCAAATAACAGGGATTCTGCTTTTAACGGTAGCCCACGCTTCCGGAAGCCAACTCAACTGTTGATAAGGAGGAAGCATGTTTGGAATTAAGCAGCCTGGGATTTCACTTGATGCCCGGGAGAAAAACCAAACATGAAAGGTCCTGGGTGGCACATCAAAGAGAAACAATAAATCACCACTCACAGTGATCGTGCCACCTGCTTGAGGTTGTCAGCGCTTCGAGGGTTCAGAATGGAACATGTCTGAAAAAGTTCAAGAGATTCTTGGATTTTCCCCTCCAAGCGAAATATCAAAGCTGTAAGACAACGTATACCAGGCAAATTAGTCCATTATCTGCAGGAAAAACGTGCCTCTCTGACAGCAGGGAAAGGAGGGGGAGTACAGATATATTGTAACAATGCTCATTTGGTCCTTCCCCCTGAACGGCAGAAGCTGTGTCTGAGGGCAGAACGACAACGCATGCAAAGGACTCGTGCTTGCTTGGAAAAAATTCTGTTCTGTAGAATAAAGGCAGCTTTAAACGCTGGCAAATTGCTCGTTAAGATGCAGTCTGGATTCTTCCCTCCTCAACTTCTACAGGCTGCAGTACGTCCTTGGCCAACAAAACTCAGCTGTCCTCTACCACGGCACTTTGAATTGCAACGTCAAGTTTGGGGGCACGTTTTTTAGGGGACAGAGGGCAGGACAAGAAGAGGAAGACCATCCTTAATGCAAACAATAAGAGAGCAATCGCCTGAGGCAGGCAGCTGTAAGAGAAAACATGCATCTGTAACACAATCAAACACACAACCCAAGCACACACCAACACACTGAAGGCCAAGAGCCCACAGTCCAAGGAGGAACCAATGACAAACTCTTCGATACAGAGAAAACAGAAAATCTAATCTGCCCATCCATGTGAAAAACCCAAACTTCAAAACTAGACTTAGCAAGTAGAAAAAAAGCCAAATATTTTTCACATATGAATTGTATACGTTTCTATCATCTGTTCCCCTTCTTATTGTTCACTGTATCTGAAATCAGAAGTAACTTGCTTTAGCAAAATTAAGACTTTCGGAGGCCTCCTGTGACATACCTTGAACATAGACTGCATATTCGCACAGTCCATGAGACTCCTGGAGCTGCTCTTTGATGACAGCCTGAAATGACAAAGTACAGAGAGTACATACCAAAGACAGTCTCCCTCACCGAAAAGCCCGTTAGCCAGTTCGCTATTACCCCTTTACTAAACTGCATCATGACAGTTTTCAGAAGAATATAAAGCCTTCAAATATTTTAATAAAGGCAATCCCTATGAAAGAAATTTGATTTCTGACTGACCAAATACCTTCTGCAACCTTGATTCGGAGAATTTTTTCTATGCGCTACACATAGCTGTGCTGTATCTGTGCTTATTGCAGAATGCCCTAAAATAACTTGAATTTAAACATTATGCAACGTGTTGATGGACACAGTTCTTTCTTAGGTGATGGTAACAGTGGTATCACACAGGACATGAGAACTACAAAACGCGTTTAATCAGAATTTGTGCTTGGGAAAGTCTATTAACACAGAACTTGTAGCTAGTTGCTGCAATATACTATATTAAATGCTATAAAAGTTGTAAACTTGCATCATTTTAACAAAGCTAATGACAGAGATTTGGTTTCAGTTACAGAAACCACAACCCCATGTATAATAAAGGCACTGGACTGCGGCTGGGACAACTACAAGAGTGCACAGGAGAGTGCAAGCTTGTCATCGTGTGTGAAGAGCACTCTGCCAGGAATACTGTAGCCCTTTTAGTTTTTCTCTGTTCATTCCTATTACCAAAGATAATTAGATACTACCTGGGGAAAATGCCACAAGGAATCTCTGAAAGCATCCTCTGCTGATAAGGGTATCTACTCTAGGCCCTTTGTGAAGAAATAAATTGAATTGGAGCAACTGCAGCTGAGTCAATGAAAGCCAAATGAACAAATGACGAGTACATGGGAAAAGGAAGGGGAAAAAAAAAACGATGAAAATGTAAATTCTTGCTGTTGCATTCATGCAGCTGACAATTTGGGGTGCGGGTGCAGTTCGGCTATATTACATAGTCACACATGACCCAAAATTATAAAACTGGTCAAAAAGAGTGACCTTTGGGCAGATGAGCACTGTGGCTATGAACCAAGTGCATCATTTCTGTTCTGAAACTCCTCTTTTGCTCAGAACTGGAAGAGACAAAGCAGGGAAAGAAAGATTTCTGGGCTAGCAATAACCTGGTGCTTATCTGGAACTTCTGTTAAGTGTATGAGCAGTACCAGCAACCCCTGCCTCCAAGACAAATATAAATGAAGGACCTGAAAACAAGGAGGACAACTGATCCTCAAATATAGCGCATAGAAGGAAAGCGGGGTGAAGGCAAGGAGGGTTATTATTGAGAATCATCACTCGTAAAAGAAAACTAAAGAGAGGAAGGAAAAGAAAGAACAAGTCTAGGCTGCTCTTCCCCTCAGATCTGTATCTGCTAATATATCTATATTATACTCTTTACAAAGTACATTATTAGAGGACATTCAACTCGGACATAACCAAGCATCTCCTGAATATGGATATTCTATATTGCTCAATCTACATAAAACCAGTTTCTCGGAGCAAGAGAGGGCAATAGAGAGCTATCTTTTAGAGAAATCTGATTAATTCTGTAAGCCCTAAAAAATCCCATAGCAAAAGGCCTTGAGCTGAGAAATATGATCTGTATTCCCAGCTTTTCCTCCCAAGTTTATTTAACTCGCTGACAGAATTTAGACATACTGGCAGGAGACCAACCAGCATGAGCGATTTTAATTAATTAAAAGCATCTGGTAATTTTAATAATTCCTTCCTCGCGCATAACAGAAGCAGAAGATTTCTGTTGTGAAAAACGGTTAGGGGGCAGGGCTGGAATTGATGCTGCAAGCAGAAAACACAGTTTCCTAGCTTTGCATGCGAAGAGCGAGGGCTGAGTGATGATCACTGCTTAGCAGGGCCTGTCCCTCCTCTCCCCGCACTCCTCTCTGCCTGTGCGATCACAGGGGATGCCGCAGCCACAGGCTCTGGGGGATGTTTGCCTTGCTTCTTGCTGGGTAGAAGGAGAGGTGAATCAAACAGCTGATGTTAACAATCCCTCGCTGTAATGAGCAGCAAAATTTGTCAAAAGCTTGGCAACACCAGAATAGATGCACGAGTGGCACCGTGAGGGTTAAAATCAATTTAATGCCTTCACTTTGGGGAGCTAATGTTGGTAAACAAACAGTTTTTTCTTGGCCTTTTACACTATTGAAAAATATGGGAGCTTTTAAAACCGTGTTAGAGAGGAAGCATTTCAAAGCACTGAGTGGGAAAAAGGGTCTAGCAAGATTCAGACCAAAATTAATAGCATTGCAGGTCACTCGTTTCTTAGCTGAGTCTTAGAACAAAATTAATGGACTTCAATGAATGCCCAAACTGTACTGAAATCAAGGAGTTAACAGCAATTTAAGCCATTGGGGATACTGTCGATACCTCTTTCATTTTTGAAGGTATTAGCCCCAAATAGCGTGTTTGGGGATGTCTCTGCTTATCACGTATAAGGACAAGCATCCAGGGCATCCAGGTTAGACCCATAACCCCACGTAACACCAGCGGAGAGAGGCAGAGACTACCGGAGGGCAGCTCAGACCACCTAAGATCTGAATCGCCTTTTGGATGTGCCTGTCACTCCTCAGCGACTGAAGAAGCATCCTGGCATGCTGAGGTTCCTATCTTCTTTGGGACAAATCCAGGCCTCTGAGCACACATCCATCACATCCGGGCGAAAGGACGGAAGATCATTTAACCAGCTATGGTCTGGTGCCATGCAAAAAGCCTGTTTTGTGAGCCCTGAGGAAAGGCTTTGCTGCCTTTTACTTTGACAGCTACTGCAAAGCTGGCCTGCCAAGCAAAAGAGTATTAGCTGTCTTTTCTCAATTTTTTTCCCCATATTTTCTCGCTTCCATGACCAATGAAGACGTGGAGAAGTCAATGTTGCCATTATAGCATCCACTTGGTTATTTTCTCTGTTTTCCTGAGCCGTACATCTTTTCTGCACTCTGTGATTCCACATCCCATCACAGCAACAGTAGAAGTACACAATCAGAGACCAAAAAAATGCAGTCAGATCAACAGAAAAGGGAAACAATTTTCTATTTAGATTGCTAGTCCAACTTTTGTTTATAGCTAATTAAACCAAGATCTGAGAGGAAATCGCTCTGCTGATGATACAATCCTCCAGGTCCATTAATTAAAAGCTGAATGAATTTCCTCCGGCCTGCCACTTTCCTAAGCACCCCCAGGAGTTCTCCAGCAGAGAGAGACAAGTCCTGACCAACCCTGGTGTTTCAGAAGCAAAAAAGCCTTTTCAGATCTTTTTTGCACATGACAGAAACAGAAAGGCAACCCTTATTCCCCTCCTCCTGCCCACTGGCACATCATCTTCAATAGCTCGTGCTCATTTTATCAGGAAAACACACCATTTAATAATAGGTTTGCCATTTCTTTAATCCACTTACTGTTATAATCCCAAACCAAACTACCACTTCCAAGCTACCCACCAAACCCAGGAGAAATTAAAGGATGCAATGTATCATGTGTAAAATGAAAGAATTTTGTTCAAGGGTAACCAAGATCTTTTTTTTTTAGACTTGGTAGTAATGTTTTACTCAACTGAAGTGTTTTTCATAGCATCTTTATAGCACCATCGAGAGATCTGCACTATGGAACTATGTTATTATCAGTTTGGAAGATCTTATTCATCACTTGGAACAAGAGAGGTTTGCAATACTTTCAATTTTTCCACTCCCAAAGACACACTGAGCTCACAGATTGCTCCAGAGAACTACACGCATGAATCCTGAAGGTAGCCAAGGATTTGAGAACACTAAAGTTATTTTACTTGTATTTTCTCCTGGTCCTCTTATTCCAGAAGAAGTCAGGAAAGAGGGTGGTTTGAAAACTGGTATGAAAACTATCGTTTCATAACGTTAGTAAAATACGTCCTAATGCAAAGTCTCAAAAGCAGTTCTTACCTTACACTCGTCGTAGTCTCTGCGAACATACAGCAGATAGATCAACCAGTTTTTCCTCTCCAGGATTGGTAACTCCGCTGCTGTAAATGTAAATTTTTAACAGAATACAGAAAATCAGACTGATCAGCAGAAAAACTGGGCACAGTACAGAGATATTCTGAAAAGCACAACTAACTCAAGAACTGCAATTGCACTGGGCAGTGCAGTTAATCATTTAACTTGAAGCCTGGAGTGTGGACATACAAGCAGTGTCCAGTTTCATTTTACTTCTCAAACTGATGGATAAAACGCACTGTTCAATATAGACACTAAGTAAGACTTCTTAGCAAAAAACCACCACCTCGAAAGACTTGAGGCATCTGCTCCTTCTGGTGCAGTTACTGGAGCAAACAGCTCCAAGCACCAACTACGCACACATTTTAATTCAACACCAATGCTGGTCTGATGAAATTGGTTCTTCCAAATACGCAAGAAGCAGCTTGGGGGAAATGAGTTGGATTCACATTTTGGAACTAGGGCAGAAGAATCAAACGTCTTTAAAATAAATTTCTGGGAGTGAATGAGAAGGAAATGGGCAATACACACAAAAAGAGATTTTGGAGATGTTGCCAGTTTGAAGGTGTGAATAATTTAAAGAGGTCAAACTTAGTTCTTTGAAACTGTGAAAGGACTATGAAACATCACAGGTCTGAGATACTGTGAAGCTACTGGCAGAAAAACGTATTTGATGCAGTGGAGGAGAAAGATTTGTGCTCCGGCATTTCAATCATAAGGAGCTTGCAGCAGTAATTATGGCAAATCACAAATGGATGTTGCTTAGTGATAGTCACGTTGGGTTTAAAAGTTTAACACGCTGCTGTGCATTTCATTAAGGCTTGAAATGTATTGCTTGTTACTCCTTTCTACAGTTCAGATGCTGGTAGCTGAGAGGTAACCATAGCAACCGGCAAAAAAGCTATATGTTTGCAAGTCAATATTATGACAGAAGTGCAGAAGCAAGGCAAGGCAAAGACCGTCGCGTGAGCCGGGGCAGCGGCGAGGGCGATACAGCACCAGGCCACCTTCTCCCAGACCCGCAGAGCCCGGCACGGACCCACACCACCGACGGAGACTCAGGCTCAGCTTCCAGCAACCCAGAGCAGAAGGTATTATTTGAACTGGTCCGCAGTCCCCTCTGCCAGCCGGCAGCACGGGTCACGGTCAGATGAAAGAAAGAAGAAACTCTGCAGCTGGAAGGACTGAATCATGTTGGGAGACGTTATCAGTGCAAAGTGTTATTATGTTTTAGAAGCGCTGAGCTTTAATCATGCGAGGACTGCACCTGCGGCTAGTAGCAAACACATCTCTCAAGCATACCAGGCTCTCCCCCACAATTCACACCAAGTCTGGTATCACTGAGAGCACTTAAAAACAACTAGAATTTCTTCTGCTGATGGAGTTGAAAAAAATTTTATAAAGCCATTCTGCTTTTGTGGTTGGTTTTTTCCCTTAAATTCCAGAATATCCAGCCAGACTTATACTAGAGCTGAGATTTAAGTGTGCACACCAGCAATTTAAGGTCAAATACCTTATAAAGGAGGTTCAACAACCCTAAAAACAAATAGAAAAATCACGGTCCAAACAAAAAAGTAATCCAAACAAGTTAAGCGTACAGAAATGCACAGATCAGGGATCCAAATGTTCTCCAGTTCTGCTTTACTGTGATATCTGGATCTTTCTAAGTAAGGCATTTTAATATGCATGTTCTCAGATCAGATTGATTTCTGATGACTTCATGTTTTCCATTTGTCCTTCTTACAGTGAAACCATGAAGGGAAGAGTTAAGAGGCTGCCTAAATAGCTACAAATTGATTGAAAAAACACTATTTCATAAACAGGCTGGAGGGCTGCTGTCCTAAAGCCAGCTGAGAGGTTACCTAATTTTTTAACAGATTTGTAATGTCTTCCCTGTGTAAGTTATTATGGGTGCCAGGATTTGACAGAACTTTCTTTTCCGAGAAACAACAGCACTCGGGGATGCTAGAAATGCACTGCAGAAAGCAGCCGGACTTGCGTGCTCTTCCTGAGCAGTGTCTCCTGGTGTCACTATCCAATAAAAAATACTGAACCAGACATGTGTCTTGGGCACGTCGTAGTTTCTTTTGTAAGCATGGATTTAAGAGCAGACATTGCAAACTCTATTTAACCGTAAAGATTTCAATTACAGTCAAAACTGAAGTATACTTTGCCATTTTGTGCCTAGTAATACAGGTTAAAATTCAAAAATTCTGCATCATTACGTGCAATAAAAACTGTTTTAACCAGGGATTAATCAGAAGACCCTCCAGACATACCCCATCTGGTCTCCTACCCGATACCACCTGTAGTGCACGCCTTACTGGCAGGTTAAAAAAAAAATAGAGGGCACCATAAATGTTAAAATATACAGAAAACCTCGCTGGCTGGGGTGTGTTGCCAGCTGAGATGGGAGAGACCAAATTATGTTAGAGCCTACACGAATGTTTTGGGCTAAGCTAAGAGGACAGTACATCAGTGAACGGATGGAAGATCAGTTGTTTAACTCCTGAAGGAAAGAGCTTTTTCACACTTTAAGACCAGAGGGACATTATACTCCACTCCCACGCTACGGAAACGCCTGCTGAGAACAGGGCTGGGAAGGAAGAAACGCCGAGTGAGTGCTGAGCAGAGTATCAAGCTGCAGAAGAAAAGGGTAAAACAGACACCACCTGCCTTCTGGGTCCAAGACTGCAAAAACCCAGAGGAGTTACCGAAAAGAGCTGGGCTGGAGAGAAGACGGAGAAATCAAAACACACTACGAGACACAAAAATGAACGGCGTTCACATCTGCAGAGATAAACCAGTTTTGCTTCCCCTGGCGACATGCTGAGCTAAGGATAACTATGTGGAATTGGGAAAACACATGGAGTTTTTATGCTCCTAAAACTCATTCGGAAATAGCAACACACCTGATTGAGGACACATTACTGTCCTTTTTTCTCTTCTTTTTCCCTAAGACAAACAAATGGAAAAAAGACAAACAATTCTGACATCTTTCAAAAAAGATGTCTAGATTAATTCAGAGATATAACTGAATCTTACGCCTGAATACAAAACAAACACAAAGATTCATAGAAGAAAGTTGATAGACTCCCTGAATTTACTCCAGAAAGGAAATGGAAACAGTTTTGACCCCTTCTCTGAAGAAATCCAACATAAACATCATGAACCAAATCTGGTATGGAACCCACAGAGGGCAGAGAAGAGAGGAAGGATGTAGAAATTGTGAGGAAATTAATAAATTTGACACAGGAACAGGTCTGATCCCCCCCAAAAAGGCTGTGGGAAGTAAAGGGTTATTATCAGGCTCTATACTCTATTCAGATGCAGAAAAAAGTAATGCAAATTATTTATACACCTCTCCAGAGCTACAACCATCTTAATCTGCATTTCTGTTTTTCCACGAAAACAATGAGATACCTACTTCTGGTGCATTTATCTCCCTTAGGTTTGCTCCCCCAGCCTGCTGATAAGGAGGTCCCAGTGCAAAGGGTCATTGCATTTTCCTGAAGAAAAGGGAAATACAAATCCCTGGCTATTGGGACTCTTAACTCCAGAGAAAGGGAATAAAACATTCTGTGCCTTCTGAAAGGACCCGATTCAATCATTGCTGGTCCTAATATGCCTGTATTATTTCCAAGTTTAATAATTACCCACAGAATACCTAAAAAAAACCCACACACAGATGATGTGTGTCACTCAGCTCTTGCTGCATCGGCCTGAACAGTGACGTACGGCTGGATCCGGCCACGGGAACCGCTACGAGGGGCAGAAGAATAGAAAGAAGCACCAGCAGCACGCCTCAGTCTTCTCAAGTACAAGGATGATCAGGAACAGTGGAGGCTCCATATGGCATATACTGGTTTGCAATCTCACACTAATTAGAGCCGGGAACACATACTGCCGCAACTGGTCGTTCAGAAGGTTTCTGCACGGGGAAAGGCTGCCGAATTTGGCCTCGCCAGGAAGAGCTGAGCACATTCGTCAAGTCCCTCAGGCTGTTTACATTGCAATTTCCCACTTTTTTCAATATATGGACCTTCAGAAGTTCCTCATATGTAACTGCTGCAGATCATATGAAAACGTGCTTTTCTTTGTCACCTTTCGCAGACACCTCGCAAACAGTCCAGGCACTGCAGGGATGCAGGGACTACAGGTTAGAAAATAGTAGTTTATACCATTCTAGCGGTGGGAAAAAAAAAACCAAAACATTATTTTCTGTAAATCAACCTGCTCAAGTGCCAGTCCAAGAAAACACAATTATCCAAAAACTTGGTATCTATAGTGAAAAGGGTTTGTAACTTGCATAATTATCTTTTGGCCTCTCTTTGCTGAGATTACAAAAGTCCAGTCTCATTAAGCAACTGCGACAGGGAGCGAGGCACCAAATATATGATTAAATACCTCAGTTGAGAGACATGCCAGTTTCTTTGAAGTGTTTTGATTGAATTCAAAAGGGAATCCATCTGATCCCCCACCTTCTCGGTGGCCAGTGATTGATTGCACAACCCACTTCCAGCAATGTGATTTTTCTTTCTGACAATGCTCCTTTAAGGAAGCCCCTGGAGCAGAAACCCCGACAGAATCGGAGTAAGATCATCAGGTTTGTATCTGTGCTGCGCTATCATCATTCTTTGCTTTATTCATCCTCTTATAGATTTTCTCAAAGAACTGAAAAAAAAAAAAAAAATCAGAGTTATTCCCTTTTGTGTAAACTTCCCTAGGAAATTATTTTGTGCTTGCATCTTCATATTGGGTAATTATAGCTTAGATATGAACTATCAAAGAGTGGGTTTTAGATTTAATAAAAGGGTTTTGAAACTGCTGTAAAGAGAGAGGAGGAGAAAAAAGCCCCAGAAGGCTCCCATCAAATTTCATGGAGGAAACGATTGCTAAAGCACCAGCCGTCCTCTTGAAGAAATCATCAGATGCAAAGAGACCATTTTTGTTGTGGGTATAGCCAGAGTAAAGTGGACTTCAGCAGCTGTAGCCATCAGACAGCCTTTCACCCATCACCTTATTTTCTCCAGCGTGCAAACTGCCAGCTGCCTGGAGCACCTTAACACCCTTCCCGTGAAAAGCACAAATCAGCTATGGCTCTCTGAGGTGGAGAAGGAGCTCAAGTTCACATTTTAGTCTCATCATACTAAAAAAGAACAGGTCAGAGCCCAGCTCTTTCTCCACCCCAGCTTAGTGGAAAGAGGCGCAGTTCACTCCCCAGCTTTGCAACCCAACCTGCAGTGAACTGAGCAAGAGCAGCAAGAAGAGCCTGGAGGAGACGCAAAGAAGCAAAAGACTCAAGAAGACTCACAGAAGAACCTGTTATCAGACCAAAATCCATAATAACCTAAACCACACATGACATACAGCACAAGGAGAGGGCAGAAAATCTTCAGTAAAGTAATTAAAAGAAAGTATTTTATTTCTTTTTATTCTGCAGTAGCCTCATGAGCCATGGTCTGGATCCATTGCGGTAGGTACCACGTACATGGGTAAGATTATCCAAAAGGCCTAACTTGGATCCTGACTCAACTGTCCCTTTCCAAATTCTAATTAAAAATTGTATGTTGTAAAGCAGCATTCAAGCACACAGGTATTTTCAAAATTAATAAACAGAGAGGCAATGACTCAAGTCTCTATTGTAACATTTTGCTATTAAGAGAGCTGCGCCAAAGAAGACTTTGGTAAAGTGCATCTTGCTCTGAAGAAATCAAAGCGGGAAGCTTTGCTGCGGCAAAGCCACAAGGGAGCAAGGTTATCACCTCCCATCATCAGGCAAGGCTCGCTCTAACGCAGGAAAGCAGAATTGATCTTTTCGATTTGAGATTCATTTCCCATTTTAAAGTAATTCTGGTCATCAGCTTAACAGCAAACTCACAATGGCATACATACAATTCACCTGCTACTGGAGGACAGCATCCAAATCCGAGAGGCAATACATGAAAGTCTTTCAGGACCAACATCCACCCCACCCCTCAATTCCCAACTCAGCCTCCTGGAGACATTTGCTGACATTATTGCCAGGGTGACAATTATTCCCACTTGCAGAGCTTGGGGAAGGTTTACTGTTGGGCATAGCTGTGGCTACAGTCCAAAATGAAGCTTGGTGCTCTCACAACCACGTTAAATAAACATTAATAGGGAGGGAAAGGCTAGGGTGAAACCAGCTGTGCATATCTCCTTTTTGCCTTGAACTTCACAAGCTGCCAATGCGAGGAATTACGCTACCGTTTGTAAAACCGGTGACAGAGAGGTAATGAGTATCTTCTAATCAAAAATAATATTAAAATAATAAGGCACAAACTCAAATGGCTACTATAAAACAATGTACCACTGCCAGGGAATTGTATTTTCCAAAATAAGGCATGAATAATGGAGAGAAAGCATTTTTAAGCTCTAATATCAAGGTTTTTAGATTTAAAAATAACAGACTGCATTGATATAAAAGGAGCATCCTACAAATTCCTAGCGAGGCTGGCGCACAGACAAATTTAACAAGAAATCCTCTTCCTTACTCAGACGCTCAAAGGTTTTTATTGAGACTGTAGCAATAAAAATACATTATAGCTTTGAAAGAAAACTAATACAGCAACATTGGTCTTCCTACGCCCAGATCCATCCTTGGAGTTTGAAAACTGCATAAATGGAGACATAATGTAATCAAAACTCAGTAATGATGAAAAATCATCACCCAGAAGAGCTTGTTTATGCTGTATTTCACTCATCGCGTGTGAGTATACACATATGTATATGTGTGAGTATACACATATGTATATATGTGAGAATACAGGTGTTTATGTACACAAATACCTGTAAAATGGATATAAACAACAGAAAAAAAGAGAGAGCCCTTTACTGTAGCCATTCTCTCTGTTTAATCCCCTTTCCTCTGTCTTTCCTTTTGGAAATTGCTGCTGAAACACCTTTAAATCAAACAATAAACCCGAACGGTTCCTCGTTATTTACAGTCAGCTGGGGTTAATAAAACTCATCATATACAATTCTGGTGCTACCAAGAAAGCCATAATTCATAGCTGTGATCTTACTATCGTGTATTAATAGCTTCACAATACACAGAGAAAACTGGAAGGAGACTGAAGAACAGCAGCACGTTTAAACGAAAAAGCAACATTTCTGACTCTACACCTCCCCCTGCAGGAAAATTAGCCAAAGCTATATAGAAGAGCTGAAAATTGTATCTTCAAGCTGATTTATACACTAGGGCGAAGGAAAAAAAGGGCATTTTCTGTTGTTAGTCTACACTGCATATATTTTAAAGAGCTGCTAGCTCAGACTTCAGTGGTTTTTCTGTTTTAAGACATTTAAAGTTCCAAGTTACTCCAAATAAAAGTGTTTTTATTTACAAGACAAATACCTACACTGATTATTCACTATAAATGTCTTCTAGTATGTGCTGCTCAAGTTCAACCTTAAGGCAAAGTGGGAAGATCTGTAAATAAATACACACTTGTGACCACTCCAGACTTCCCAGCGCCACAGCAAGGTTCCCAGTGGTAGAACCAGTCTGGTTACTGGGAAATCTCCGTTAGCAGTACGAGGCTGGCGAGATACCATTCTGCAATCCTGACTCTAGTCGATGAGAGAGGGGGGAATCACGCACATTAGCACAAATACATTAGCCTGATCATTGTGACACAAAAAATGTGATTCAAGACTAATATTGCTTGACTCAAGCCAGTAACATTGGGGTGAAACAAATGCATATTTTAAAAAGGACATTGAAAACGTATAATCTTTATTTGCTTAAAAAATCAAAACTGAAAGTCTGTTTCCTCTGCACGAGTCAATTTTGACCATCAGCGCTGACTGCTGAGCAGAGACACGCGCTCTGAGCAGAAGAAAAACAAGGATCTGAAAGAGCTTTTGCTATTTTTGCTTTTAAACACAAGCTAATCTAGAAAAAAATAGGCTGATTCGCACAACAAATGCCTGAGGATGCAGGCTCTACGCTTGGAGATATTCAAGAATCCAGCCCCTGGCACAGCACCCCAATTGTTATCTTCTCCATGTAAACCATTTTTTTCCTGCTTGATGCTTTGTGCTCAATATCCTGGTAGGCAAGAAGGAAACCGAGCTCCCTCTGAGTGTCTATTTGCCAATGCTCTTCCTAAATAAAGGCGGTAGGGTACACCATCACAGAGGGCTTCTGAATAAAATGGCTTATAAATAGCACAGGAGGTCTGAGATATTAGCTGGTGACTACCCACTGTCTCCTCCCACAGCAGGGATGGAAGATATTTCCCCTGCAAACGAAGCAGCACTGGTTGCAGGCATTCCCAAAATAACCTGCGTAACCAGCTTCTCATTAATTCCAGTAGCAGGAGCACGGTAGTTTTGGGATTTCCAGTCTAATCCTTCCTTCGGCTTAAATTCTTACGCTAACTCTTTTTCTGTCTAGGGTGTGTGGTATTTTACATGGAAATTGAAACTAAAATCATTATAAGGCATTTGTAAGAAAAAGCTTTCCTCTTAAAAAGCAAAATAAAATTACAACAGGGAGAGCACCATAATCCAGCCCTGACAGTCTTTGAAACTTCCCACTGAATAGAGAATGGAAGAACCTAGAACCTGTCCTCATTTTACCCACTGCCAAAGAAGAATATTATATTAGAAGCATATTATATTAGGGGGGAAAAAATATATAATATAGAAGTTGGCTTGCAAATGGTTCAACATTTCCTGCTCCGAGACCCTATTTGTTTGAATGCACAAACTTCTTCCAGACTTCTTGCCTCAGGGTGAAGTTTTCCACATTGAACGTCTGCCCCAGGATGAACATTTGCCTGTGCAGCCTTCATTCTTCCCTACTGCACAAATGTCTTAATTACACGAGCACATCTACAACTACAGGAACACACCAGTATTTTCACCAGGTGCCCTGCTCCTTCTAATGATGATGAATATAAAAATGAATCAAGGTCAGACAGTGAATGAAATAATTGAGAAATATGAATAAAACAGTGACTAAATCACAGGACTTCTGCAGCATCTGTTACGCAGCTTAAAACGTCCGTGGCAAAGAGGACAGACCCTGGAAGGAGTGAATGAACAGTCTCTTCGTTAAGATGCTGTAAAGCTGCTCATGACACAAGAAACCTCACTCCGATTTCTGTTACAAAGCTGGAAAAATCACCTCAGCAGGATTCCCGAAGGCCGCCACTACATGCCCATCCATCATTTTTGGCTGTACAGCTTGAAAGACATGAGAGCCGGTATCTCCCAGCCAGCGCTCACTCCAGCAAGCAGGGGGGGCAGCAGCCATGCTCTGGCCATGGAGGTGTTGCAGTACATGTGCTCAGTAACTCTGAAAAAGCAAGACCTCAAGCACTGGGGAACCCAAAACGTCTTCTTGACAAGCAAGTATTGTCTCTTAAGAGATTTTAACATATAATGCACAGTTTGAGTTTCACACAGAAGAACCTTGCAGCGTCAGGGAATTTATCTATGGGATTTGATAGCTGAAGATAAATACGACAACTGGCTATACACTGAATAATGGAGATATCTTTTATTTAAAAAGCCCTCAGTGAACTGTTCCTTTTTCAACGAGTCCCATCATTCCTGTGCAACGGATGATGTTGGAGAGCTGGGCTAAAGCCAACATGTAATTATGTCACTAAAGACTCAAAGGCTTGAATTCAAGTTGCACAGACAACATTAATTCTGACATTCTTGAGTGGGATGCATCTCCTTTAACTTTAACTGTCTGAAAATTAAGACATCTGAGTTACTTGCCTTGGGCTGTCTTTAAGGTAAAGGAGAAGAATACGCATCCTCAGGGAGCGATTCATCGCATCCCAAGATAGGTGGCTGGGAGAGGTCAGAGGAACGGCATCAGATGGGCTTTCCACTGACTAAATAGGGAGCACAGGTGATCTGCTGAGACTTGTTCTGCGTCAGAGGTATCTCAATTCAGAAAGACGACTCCACCCTTCCTAAATTTATTACTTACTATTTTTATAAAATTATTTTTAAATTCACAATAGGAGATGCCATTTTATCTGTAAGCAGCACGCCAACAGACAAACATGAAGTTGAATACTTTAAAATACAAAATAAACTTGCCTAGCACCAAGGACTTTCAAAAAAAAAATTTACCAATTTAAATTAAATGTGATCCTAAAGTAATAAGTTGCAATTGTACAGTTAGATCCTCTAAAGTTGAGCTATTGTACTTCACTCTCCTCCTGATCCTAATCTAGTGTAATATATTTCTTAATTATCAAATTATCAAAAGACACTCAGATTATACTCACTTTCTACAAGAGGTGGCACTTCCATGGCACTTTTCACTCCCTAATTAAGTTTGCAACAGGCTTAAGAAGCAGATACAGATTCTCCTTTTTCCAGAGAGGAAATGAAGAAGGTTGACAACTGCCAAAAGACGTAAAGCTAGAACTGAAACTATGAATCTTCGGATTTAAAAATTAGCACGAAAATTTTACAGTGATACTAGTCTTGACAGAAAAACACACCTGCTCTGCTGTCTGCAAAGGATTCTCTGTTCCTCTAATCACAGATATTAATGTACACACACAAGAGGGCAGAGCTGTGCTAGCACATTCAAACTTAAATATTCCCAGTTCTTTGTGGTGCAGGGATTACTGGGCTGTTATTTTGAGGAGCAGAGGATGAAGCGAAGTATATTATACAATTTAATTACCCAAAAATGATAATTCATTTTTTTAATCTCACTATTCAAAACTAACAGCTGTATTAGATCATGAACAAAATACACACAGCACTACTACCCACTTATCGCAGAGATGAAAATATTAGATTCTCTTATATAAAACAATGATGTAATTACCAACTAATCTATGTTATTTAGAAACCATTTTCTTCCCACAAGGTTGTAGGTTGAAATGGGCTAAAAAAATCTGGCTTGCACATGGCCAAATGGAAACGAATTGGTAAGTACAGGTACCGGGAACTGCATTTGCTCCCCCACAACCACGACATTTCCACTCAAGTCTTTTCTTTTTGACACACTTAAAAGTATTAATTAATTTAACTCAAGGGGGTTGTTTTTTATCTGGATTTCTCAGGCAGCTTCACTCTTACAAGTTCAAAGGCAGCTTTGAAGCTGGCTCAAAGAATGGATTTATATTGATTTAAGAAAATGTATCAGGAATTCAGAAATGATCAGCTCTGCAGTGTGCAGAATCAACTCCTCGGGGTACTGAAAAGCTCCTGCTCTTCAGAGTGCTCAAGCCATTAAAATACTTGCAGGATCCCTTAAATTACCTGCAGGAGCAGGAGGGATCCCCATCGGTTCATCTGCGGGAGCTGCCCGGAGAGAGAGAGATGTATTTTCGCAGGACAGATCATCAGAAGCCACTTATCTACTTCTGCATAATCTGAAAGTTATTTATTATCTAACAGTCCCATTTTGAGATTGCTTATCATCATGAGCACTTCCTAACCAGAGTCAATACCAGATAAAGTGAGCTTTACTGCCCATCAAATCAGCACATGCAGTTATTTTGTATTAGAACCCATTGACTACACCCTTGTCTTCAAGGATGAGCACCCACATGAAAAGGACGGCACTATCAGTATTTGAGCTAAATACTGACACGGGATTTAGCTGGACAAGAATAACACACACCGCTTGAGAATATTTCAAAATTCAGTTAAACAGAAGAAACTACCCTGGTAAGACGCAAAATACCGTGTCGTTGCCATCTATCCAAAATGCAGGTTTCTGTGTGGTAGAAATGTGGTAACTTTGAGCCACAAAGCACACCACCCTCATTACCACAGAGTTTAAGAACAGGATACAACCACAGCTTTAAAACACACTTCCCTATTGCTATTACCAAACTTATCTGCAATGGCCAAATCTAATCAAACTTTGCTATCACTTACAAAAAGGGACACCGAGCACTTGTGTGTTTATTGCTGATAAACCCAATTCATCAGCTGTTTTAATCCCGGGTCAGTAACTTTGTCTCTGAAATGGAGAATGTAATAAAAGCAGAGGAAACTTCATTTCTTCCCTTTCAATGACTCGCCATGGTCTTACAAGACATTTTTGCTAGTTATGCTCATAATCATACAAGACAGAAGTAGAAGTCGCCTAAAAAAAAAAAAGATGAAGACTCACAAACATCCAGACACCTGGTTTATTTTACAGAAGTGCTCTCATGTGAAGCGTTGAGCATGTTAAAATGCCCAACAGGCAGACCTGACCACAGGGTACGCTAAAATTTCTCCCCATAAAATTTCTCCCATACATCTTGCCCGCACCCTTCAATACTATCTTTAGGAGCACTCAAACAGGCCGAGTAGTACATTGCAGTATACGCATTCATACAATATTTTTCATTTAATGTCTCCAAATCTTTTGTTAACTGAAAGTCTGCAGCATCCAAATACCTTCATTGAATATTAGACCAATCTTATGGTTGATAAATGGAAAGAAACAAAAGTCGAAGCGCTTTGCCAAAGGTTACAGTTAATCCAAGGCAGAATTCCTTGCTTCAAACCCTAGAAAAAACATACCTACAAAGTATCCAAAAAATATCCCAATGCCCAGGATTGGGGAGAACACTTAATCCCTGCTTAATCCCTTTTACAATTCACAGGGGCAAGATTTTCGCTTTGAAAATTATCTACCTGACCCTTCCTTGGGTAAACATAGAGGTGGTTGGTAAAAAATTCAGAATTCTCCTTCATCACAGTCCAATGGATTTCTAGTCCAAGTTCTTCCCAGTGACCCAAGTGAAATCTATTTTATTTTGCTTCAGTGTATTTACTATAGTATACATATTTTTGGGATTCTACCCTGTTATTAAAAAGTCATCACTGTATCTCAGAAAATCTGAGGTCTAATAGTTGTGTAGAAATCCAAATGCATTTAAAATTGTTCCATTAACCTCTGAACTGTTATTAGACTAACATAAGCCCAGAACTTCCTTTCTAAATATTTTTTTCCACGGTAAAGGGAAATAAATTCAAGTTATGTTCCATAAAAATCAACAATACAAACTGGTAAAAGTGCTTCTCTGCTACAGCACTATCAGTTACTATAAAATGGCTTGACTGGCCTGTGCAGCGAAAGGAAAGTGGAAAGATGGGAGGCAGCCTATTTCAATTCAAAACCAGTAAAGCATTTTGGAAAATATCTGATTAATTTAAAATGCAGCAGGGAGATTAAAACCCCATCTCAGCAGGCTGATATTAACTCCACATCGCTTCAAGGAACAGAGCTCCCTTTATTCTACCATCAATTGCTTGGGGACAAAATATCAACACGGGGAGAGTTATGGATCTTGATGTAGCAACAAAGGGAATTGATTTTCCGAGCAGCTCTCCCCACAGGGGGTAAAGGACAAAATAATGAATGGTTTTAGCTACTAATGTGTCAGCTGCTGAATAATGGTTGTCACCAAGTGCAGCTACAAGATACTCCAAGGGGTTTGCCTTCTGCCAGTCCCTTTAATTTAGATTGCTAGATTTAGAGATTTCTAACCTGATTGCTGTGTACAACGCCTTTCCCCACCACCACCACATTTATACGCCTGTTGAATGCTCATCGTCTTCCCTTTGGGCTGACCTGCCTGCAAGACAGGCTCTCTTAAATCCCAGCCTTTCGGGCTTTGGCAACCTAAAAGCCACATGATGGATCAGCCCTGACAGCCGCTAATTCAAGAGCAAATTCTGCCTCTTAACTCAAAGTTATTCTTGTTTAAGAGCCATAAAACCAGGCTGCTAAACACTGGTTCTAGGTTTCCATTTTTTCTTGTCTCATGGACAGGATCAAAGGAGCATCCAGGTGAGGAAAGCAACGCAACAGCAAGGGGAAGCCGCGCGACTCTCAGGTTGCACGGTTCAACGGTATTCAGCATATTCTCATCTGCGCCACAGGCCAGACGGAAAACGCGGTCTTTTGGTGTTCCTTCTGGTTAAGCAACAAAACTCGTATTTGTAATTTGTCATTCAAATGACTTTTTGCAAATTTGACATCACATTCTGAAAAACACATGTTTAATACCTAACTCCTGCCCGGTACACACATAGGCAAGCTGCTACAATCTGAATCCAGGCACTGTGACCATTAAAGTTAGGACTTTGCTATGACTTGGTCATACTCTATGACACTTGTGTACAACAACATTGCTTAGTTATTACAATAAATGCTCTATTTGGGCACAAATTTTATCCACACCAAACTGTTCATAGGAGACCATATTATACCATATGGTCTCTGTATTTCATAGACCTGCTTGTGTTAATGTCGGTTTCAGTCTCTCTCTTGCATCCTACTTGAAAATACAATGCAAATACAAAAAGGCAAATTGCTGCAACAGAAAGTTACCATTCAGTGTTTAAAAATATCAGTTTGAAATAAGTTTAGTAGCACTCTTCAAACAGAACTGATGTAGATTTGCCTGGCTCCTTAAAGTTCACCATAATGCTCAGCCAAACTAAAATAGGATGAGACACTTCATTAAGATGTTCTAGAAAAGTCCTATTTAAAAAAAAAAACTGTCACAGGAAAAAGATGCTATTCTTTCATGGTAAACTCCACAAAAGCATATACAACATCACCTTCATTCTCTCCCCTCCTCTCTTACGTGCCCCCAGCATCACACCCGTGCACAAAGGACACTGTTACATCACTCCCTATTACAAAGCTTTTTGCTGCCCTCGTTTCCTAGAGATTAACGATCAGGCAGCTCAAATCAGCTTTTGCCCACTGCACTAAAGGCAACACAGTCAAATCTTAAATGGCAAAGCACCAAGGCTTCCAAAGCATTTCATTTAAGAACTACCCGAGGTTTGGCAGGTACTGGAGATGCCTCAATTTACCTTAAGAGACACAAAACAGAATTACAAAAGTCACAGGCTAGATTTTTTTTTCTTCACCGTAGTTAATTTTGAGTCAAGGGTCGTATCAGTATAAAAGGGAGATCCAAAGCCACAAATAACTAGATTTAATTTACTACTTTCTCCCCTCTGGCATACAGCTGTGCGAACACCAACGCCAAACGAAGGAGGTGGAAGGAACGTTGGCTGGTGATGGAGACAGACCAATTCTTTTGCACGGCCTTTGCCCAGCCTCAGACTTGCAGCCTTAAAACCTGAAGGAGCATTGGTGGCCCTTCTTAAAGAAGCGTCCAGCTCTGTTTCAGGGCTGTTAATGCAAAATGCTGCTGAGTAGGAGAGAAAACTCCTCCTTGGCAGCCAGGAAACAAGCAGCCCTTTATAAAACAGCAGGCAGGATCTGGAGAAGCAGTCCCATTAAGAAAGTTGCAACTGCCACAGTTCATTCTCCCAAACAATCAATATTAAATCGCGCACACTTAGAAGCAGGAAGGCACTTGACGGACAGTTTAACAAGCAAGCTGACAGAGGCACGACAGCTTCTATCCAGCACACTTCCACGGCTTGTTTGTAAGGCTGATGGCCCCATCTTTCTTTTTCAGCTATTCCGTTTGCTCATGAATTATGCAGAGTTGATTTAATAGACCTCAGCCCGCCAGGAAAGAGCGCTGGAGTGATAGTCCATCTCTTGGCAAACACCATCAGCCTGATCCCTCTACAGATGTTTTATTTAGACAACTGCAAGCTTAAGCTGTCCTGTAAAACCAGATAGAAGACACAACCCCCCAACCCACATGGTCAGCGCAAATATCATAGATGGGACTTGCAGGAAGAGGCAGGACAAGGTGAGGGTTACTGAGGATGAGGAGATCAGAGTCATAATCTTTATAGAAAAGGATGGAGACAAACCGTCTCGCTAAGGAGTGAATCAGTGCCTCCACAGAAGCCATGCTAATTGGTTCAAAGTAACAGCAATCCTTGCTCTAAAAGAGTTGACAGTCAAGGTAAAAGTAAATTTTGATTTTATTTTTACTTGCACACAGGCCTGAAGCAGCAGCAATCTTTTCCTCTCGGCTCCGGGCAACATACAAAGGAGGCTCGGACTTGTGCAAGCCAACAGCTGTAGGTCTACTGAAACATCAAGCACTGTCTCCAGGACAGCCATATTCTGCTCAAGTGCTGGAATTCTGCTGCCAGGAGTTGGGACTACGTGATGTTAGACTGACCTCCTCAAAACAAAAGCAAACTGGCTTCCCCAGCTTCCCAGGGCCTACATGCAAGACAAAGAACTTCATCTTTAGGCAGAAACTATGACATAGTACCCAGTTGCCAAACAAGCTCCTTTTTAATGCCAGCATTATCACCAAGACAGTCTCCAACACAAGAAATTGAGAAATATGGAAGATTTCCTCCCGAAGTGCACTCTGACAGGCACATCACACATTCAGGGTGGAAAATGGCCAGTGCTCCCCGGCTGAGCTTCCCTGAATTAAAAAGTAAGGGAAAAGGAGGACTGCTTCTGACTGGCACTATAAGTATATTGGGGTTCTAGCAACACTGCAGAGTTCACTCTTAATTATAATCTGAATTGATGGGGTCCTCTGTACACTTCAGAAAGGAAAATCCACAAAAAAAACCCCAAACTTCACTTTAAGTAGGCGCAAAAGTCTACAAGGAACAAATCTGTACTAGGAACGTGAACACAGCTCAGTACGACAGAGAAGGAAATGTTCATCGCGTGTGCTGGGACAAGTCACGTCGCAAGAGCGAGGGAAGAGGGGAAAGGAGAGGCTGCAACATCAAATTGTGCTGCAGGCTTTACCGGACCCCTTACAAAACATCAGGTTTTAGTCAAACATTTTGAACCAATAACTGAAATTGTTCCTTTCCAGTTCAGAGTCAACCAAGATTTCGAAAAAACAACTCAGATTAAGTTAAGTAATTCTTACTTTCAGTATGAAAAAACAAAAACAAAACCAAACAAACTATAGTTAAAACCAGTTACAACATGACTGGTTTGATCTCACTTGCAAATCTCTTTTACTTCAAAACTTAGAAAATGTGACATGAAAAATCAACAAGACACAATGTTATTTTCCTAAGATCATTTCTACAGCAAGACATTATTCTGAAGAACCTAAAACGAACAAATCCCTCTTACTATTTAAGAGGATAAATGAGTACCAAACTCATTAGCAGCCCAGTAAGGATGTACACAATAAAATAAACAGCTTCTCAGATTATAAGCAAACGTGATGCTGGTTGTAGGTACAAGAAGTCAGCCAGCAATGGCACTGAGCTAGTGATCATACAGATCCTAGGAAAAAAGTACTTGTACTCAGCAGCTTACAGTCTAGATAGTCTCATCTTTTCCCAGTGGACATTTATTTCTTGCTAGACAGCTGCACACACTATAAAGAAATGTTAAAAATCAACCAGCCTAAAAAACACAATCCTATCTTCAAACAAACCTTTTTTAGGATGGGGTTTTGGAGGTTCTGTAGCCGCTGGCAATGAAGAAACCTGAAAAGACAGAAAAGAGGAGTATTAAATACACCAGGCGAGGCTTCTTGAAGATCTATTCCACAAAATAATCAGAAAGGACAACTGGCAAATCCCAAAGGAGGGCATAAAAATAGCGTCATTGCTGCTAGACAAACTCTGCCCTGCCAAGCGCTGCTCTTCCCTAGCCATAGCTAGAGAGAGATTTCTGTTCGCCTTGCAGGTTAAATAAACCCACTCATTTTACAGTACATTCCTGTTCCGTAGGCTCACTGCCATTTATTAAGATTCTAGAAAGTGATCATTACCGTGTAAAAAAACCAAAACTCAAGCACTTAAGATGCTAATTAGAGATCACACAGGAAAATGTCAAAAGCATTTCTTATAAAACATTTACAAAGTTAATTAGAACCAAGTGGTTCCTGGGGAACCATCAGAGTCCGCAGGCGTGTGAGCGCAGTGACATCCCATCGCACGGTGGGCAACAAACCTCAACCTGCAAATATTGCCCAGAGCTCACAGACAAGCAGGTACCCGGTCCGTGAAAAATAAATGCATTTAATAGTTTTTTCTTACTCTGTGTCAAAAATCAAGCCTTCACAGAAAAGAAACATGATTACGCAGGGAAGCATCTTTATTTTTGACTTCGGGTTTCTTGGGGAAGAGACGTTCCTCACTCCTCTTCCGCAGAGACAACACAGGATTTTATAGACCTGTGTCGCCTCCCCTCTCCTTAATAAACAATTTTTTAAAGTGGAGATTCAGTCTCCCCTTATTCCTTGTAATGTTTTGGCAACATTTTCTCGTTCTACTCTCTTTTTTTATTGGAGGTGAGGAGGACCAGAACTGCGCACAGTATCTGAGACATGGGAACACCCCAGATATATACAGGAAAGGCTTTTACCAGCTTTGTTTCTTAATAATTTCTAACATTTTATTCACTTTTCTGATTCCTATAGTGAAAAGCTGAGTTGTTATTTTCACAGAATTACCCAACGCCAAGAACTCGCTCCTAAGCAGCAATAACCAGCACAAAGCCCCTCTTTTTTTTTTTATATATTTGCAATTTTTTAACCTGTACACATCATTCCAATTCTAAGTCCTGTCACTCAGCACTGTTAAGACTTTCCTGTAGTTTCTCATATTTACTCCTCACCTGAATAACTTTCTAACCATCCTTTTGTCCAGATCATTTCTCGATACTGAACACCACCACAGGCATGGTACAGATCCCCGTGGGGCTTCATTAACGACCACCCTCCACCACAAAGAAACAAGAGAGCATTTATTCCTTCTTCCTGCTCTTCACCTTTTAATCAGATATTTATCCATGAGAGGATTTTTTTTTTGCCTTATTCCAAGACCAGTTAGCTTCCTAAAGAGCATTTGACGATAAGAAATCAGGCGGCATGATCCAGCTTGCTCAGCAGGCAGGGCAAGGGCAACTTTGCAAGAGCACCGAATACACGTGGAAAAGCGAGCTGTACTGGACGAAGGCTTCGGTTTCACTAGATTACCCCAATAAAAGTCAGAATAAGGCTGAATTTCCATTACGTTTTCAATACCAAGTGCGCGAAGATTAAAAACTCACTCTTAAAAGCCCT
>NW_009186544.1:0-13075 GCF_000690835.1 Fulmarus glacialis
TATGATTCTATGATTCTATGATTCATCTCTTACTTCATAAACAGATGATCCAGTTTGAAACCTAGAGCTCAAACCTATGCTGGGTTCTTGCAAGCAAACATAGAGAGGCAGAGGCTTCTGCTGAGCCTCTCACAGCTTTTTCTATGAGAGTTGTCCTGCTATGGCCCCTTTCTCCCTGCAAAGTGTATCTACACCATTCTCCATGCTGCAAGTGTATCTACACCAAACATAGACCTAAGCTGACACCCACTGCACTGCCCACCTTGTCTGCTCCCAAGTAACACTGGTTTCTCTGCACAGGATCATGAACAGACATCAAAAGCATCCTCTGAGATGCCTTCCTCCGAGCAATAGGCTGTTTCCTACCCCTGTGCATGAGTACATTTGATGAATTTCCTTGGAGAAATGAAACGCTGAATGGTGCTGCGTAGAGTAGCCTGAGAGACAAATTACGAGTTGGGGATGGAAATGAGTGTAAAGGAATTCTCAGTAGACTGCTGAAGAGTCACAAGGTGCAGATGTCTCTTAGATGAGGAACAGTCCTGCAAAGCAATTACCAGGAGCCTCAGCACTTAAGCCACATGATATTAGATAAGAGACTTAAGGGAACTATTTTTCACAGGCAGGAGGGAGAAACATAATCAAATTCATCTTTTCCACTCAAGTGGATCTAATGCTATACATCATCTTTATGTCCAGGGAATTAGTTTCACTTATTTAGGATACCAAACTGGCCAATTATATGACAAAGCCCTTATAAACCCTGTTACACTGTTTGTGAGATAAAAGAAAATACCTGTGTGATGGAAGGAGGTGGCGGTGGTGAGTAGGGAGTTAGGTGTTAAAGAAAGCATCTCCTATTAAACTGTTTATGTCTAACTCACACTGTTTTGTTTTGTTGTGTTTTTTTTAATGTCTCCAATTAATTATAATCCAGTCCCAGCACGATAGCTCTAACAGAATTGACTGAAGAAACATGCCAATAAAATGTTAATAGACATGAAAAATTAAATCTCATAGCTAGATTCATTACTCTTGCTTTTGTATCAGGTAAGGAAGAAGTCAGGTATGTAATGAACTGCAGTCTTGCACTTTGAACATTGAGAATGAAGCAAAATAGTGATTTTGAAGCCCTACAAAAGGAAATTACCTAATAATGTATTCAGAAAGCAGTGACCCTGACAATGTGAGGGGGGAAAAAAAAAAACCAAGAAAGGAAGAAAAAGGTATAAAGTAAGTTGTAAAAGAGAATACCCCATGTGAACAGTGTAATTTTCCCAACTTTTCACTTTTCCTTACGGCTTATATTACTTCACAGAATGCAGTTCATAATTTGTATGATGCACATATGTGCTCACACATTTCTGAAGGCTGTTCTTTGGCTTCTACAATTCACTTTTTGCTCTAATAATAGAGCAAATATCTTAGATCATCCAGTATACCTCCTCAAAAATGCAGGATGAATTTCTTTTGCTGGTGTCATGTCCAGTTCATTTTTAGTGATATTCTCAGTTGCCTTACAAACCTGTTAGAGAGGGTTTCCTGGTCTTTCCTGTCATCCAAGCCTTATCTTCATCTTACTGTTGTTAGTCTTGTCTCCAGAAATAATTCCGAATAAATACTTTCATCAACTGCTTTCATCAACACATACAAGCAGTATCTTCTGTTTGAATCGTATGTATAGATATCACACAAGAATTTATGATCCTTAGGTTGAGGTTTTATTTTGGATGTATTCTGCTGTTGCCTGGCCAAGGTAGGGAATGAGAGCAGGGATAATTCGTCATCCCTGACAGCCTTGAAACATTCCCTACCTGGATCGTAGCTCAAGTGGAACGATACCATTGTTGCTATCCTGGATCGTTCCAGATTGTGGCCAGGATGGAAATTTACTGATGACTAAAGCCAATCATCTTGCAAACCTATAAACAGTGATCCCAAGCGAGGCCCTTTGAGCTCTCCTGGACCGCAGCGGGCTGCGCCCAGAATCTCCCTCTGAGTGGGATGCCTCTCAGAGCTCGCAATATTCGGAGGACCGTCGCCAACTGACACGGGACCTGGGCTGAAACACTCCTCGGCCCAGGAGGACTGGGGGAGGCTCAACACTTCACCCATTGAGAAATGCCAAGGCATTTGATGCGAATATTTCACGAAACTCAAGGGGAATTTTTAACAGGTATACCTTTATATATTTATCTATCTTTGTGTCTCTGTGTGAGTGTGTGAATTGATTTAGATAACCCACAGTAAGCATAATTTGTAATTAAGTCACTGTAGTGATTGCAGTAGACCCTACTAACTCACTTTGTAAATGCTAAATTAGTCAATGATTAAGTGTTGTTAAAATCTTGTGATTCACTTTAAACTGTGAATGAACCTTAGACTGCTGCTATATACATATAACCCCTTAGACATAAACCGTTGACCAAGTCTGGGACTAGGGGTAGATCCAGCCGCACCTAGACTCTTCTCTGAGAAGGAGTTTAAAAAGCAAGGGGGTCTACTCTGTATCTCGTGACTCAATGGGAGGGTCTCCTTATCCCTTTTTGTATTAGACATAAACTGTTGTCCAAGTCTGAGACTAAGATTGGATCCAGCTGCACCTAAGCTCCTTCAGGAGTTTAGAAAGCAAAGGGGTGTTCTTTGAACCTCGTGACTCAACGGGAGGGTCTCCCTTACCCTTTTCATCCTCGGTCTCTGTATAAATCATTCTAGCTCAATTGTAACTCGATTTTCCTTTGTATGCTTCATCCATGTAGTAAGTGATAGAGTGAACCTTGCCATCGAAATCTGTTAAGTTGCACTTTTATAAATTTCTATTAAAATCACTTTCTACTAACACCTTTGACGGTGATTCTTCAAGCGGCCTCTAAACCCCTGATTCGTGACAATTCCCAATTTCTTCTATTCTAAGTCGTCGATGGAGAACATTTCAGAACCCGAGTCATGTCTGTGTTGTTTCCTTCATCTTCCACTTTAATCTGATCTCTTTCCTCCTTACTTTTAGCTGGTAAAGGTATTCCAGACTGGATGCCTGTGTTATATAGGATATATGACAGAATCATAGAATTACAGAATGATTTGTTTTAGCAGGGCCCTCTTGAGGTTATTTTGGCCAAGATCTTCCTGAAAGAAGGGTTGACTTCAAAGTTAGTTTAGGCTGCTCAGGATCATGCCCAGCTGAGTTTTGAAGATGGACATTCCGTAACGTCTCTGGGCAGCTAGTTCCAGTGTTTGACCACTGGACCACATATGAAGAATTTTTTTCCTTATATATAACCAGAATTTCCCATGTTGCAAGTTGTGACAGCTACCTCTCTCCCTTTGCCTCCTCTCTAACCACCCCACTAGGTAGCTGCAGACAGCAGTTAGATCCCCTTCTTTTCCACAAACCAGCTCCCTAGGTCTAGGAGCGAAAGCATTTACAAGAAGCAGCTGCAAGATGTTCGGCTCACACCTCCTCTTCTGAGCTTGGCAGGAGCTGCTGCATCGCACAAGGGAAAGGAGTGTCAGAAAAGAGGTAAGTATCATCTTGCCCTCTCTAACGGGGATCATCTCCCATCTCTGCTGAGAGGCTTAACTTCTAATTTGGAACAGAAAAATGCAGTCTTAATAATAAATCACTTATAAATAATTTCTGATGTTGAATGATGGGGTCTAGCTGTTAAGTGGTGGAACCCAAAACATACCAAAAACATTAATATGGCCATCAGCACAGCCATGCCATCCCATTGTCTCAAATCCTACTAAAACACAGAAGCAGCAACTTTACCTCAATAAAAATGTTTTATTGTAGTGCTACAGAAGGTCCTGTCCTATATCACCACCTCTAACCTTTCAACCCTTGAACATTTAATACTGACTGAAGCTTGTGAGCTCTCTCCTCCCTACTGTGAACATTAGTTCTGGACCCTCACAGTTTCCATGCCACCCCACTGCTCTTCAAAAAAACCCCATTTCTCTGCTGCTCTTGTACTTTCTTTGCTTTTTTTTTTTTTTCATTTTGCTGTGTTTTAATTGCTACAAATGAAACAGGAAACAGTTCAGGCTGAGTGGCATTGATGTCATATTAATAACTATCTATCAAACATATATTTCTCCATAAAGAATTTTTTTGGTAATTTTATGTAACGATGAGGTTTTATCATTTTACTTGACATGGTATCTTGTAAAATTGATTAAAGCTGTAATTATTCTTCTGTAAAAATTTTAATTAGATGGCAAGTTAAAAAAAAAATCAGAAAATACCTGCCCCTGCTTGTCTATATTCTGTCCTCATTTCTATTTGAGTCAGTCAGTAATCACTTTCTACCTTTCCACCAATTATAAGCATTTACCTAAAAAAGATGCACATTAAGAAGGAAGAAGATAAAAATGCTCAGATGCCACACTGAGGGGTGTTACACTAACGACAAAACCCCAAATAAAAGCAGGCACAGACATTAAACACATAACATAATTGCTTTCTAGATGCAGAAATCTTATGTATTCCATAGACATTGCTCCCTCCGATGGGAACTTAGTGTTGCACGTAGAGCCTGCCTGATATAATCCATATACATTTGTGGTTATGGTTCACACCACTATCTGGAGGATTTCTGGTCACATTTGGAAAAGAAATTACCAGAAGTTACACAGGGAACGAGAAGATGAATGCCATAGCAGAGGAAAAGAGCTTAGATAGAGCAGCATTGACTGGGCAATGGTTAAGAGAAGATAAATTATACAAGTTGCATGAACAAGAGAGACAACTACAAACAACACCCACAGGTAATGTGAGCCTAGTGAAGAGAACACAGAAGACGCGAATGTCCACAGAAGTGGTTGCACAGGGGTAAAGCTAAGTTTCAGAGGGAATGAAGAGACAGAAGGTGAAAGAGAGCAAGAAGTGCAACATGTTCAGGTCCAGTGCTTTGCGGTTTCAGTGTACAATACCACGGTGATGCACCTATTTCTCTTTATTTTCTGTTTCAAGTTGCAGATCAGTTGGGAGCCTGATGTATTCATGTGAAGTCCTTGGTTTTTCTTGGACTTCAGGAAAGAACATTAACTGAAGGGATTTGGTTTTGCTTGTTCCTCTAATTCTGTTTTTGCTGGGAAAGCTCTTAATGCATCATTGGATCTCACCTCTGATTCATCCTTTCCAACCTGACCTCAGAGGAACCAGGGACTGAGACCCAACTTGGGAACTATAACTCTGACCTGAGACTAACAACAATCACCACAATTACCATCCGCTTCCCGCAAAACTGGAAAAACAGAACCTCAGCTTTCTTCCATATTGCCTTGGCTGCCTTCCCTTCAACGCGGTACGTCTTGTCCAGGTTTTGATGCGGGAACTGACCAGACAAGGCTCACAGTTAGGAACATATTGGCTTCCACACTGATATTCCATCATTTAAGAAAAGGGTTAAGAAATGAAACTGGTATTGTAATTCACAGAGAAAGTGTGTTCCAAAGTCCTCTGAAGTCAGTGGAATGAATCCCACCAACGTCACCAAGTATTGGCTTAAGGCCTCAGTAAATACAGTATTTATAAAGGAATCATTGTATATAGTGGGTGCAAAAAAAGATGTCTCAATAATTCAGAAACCACAACTGAGGAAGGAGTAGAGGCAAAGATTGAGGCAATGATTGCTAGAGGTGAGGGCTGAAAAAACATGAATGTTAGACCAAAGTGAGGTATGGAAGGGAAGTTGAAAGACATGAAAGCTAGAGTGAAGTTGGTCCAGTATCACCTACTGCTAGAAGACGGCAAGCATGTTGTCATACTCTGATGTGCCTTTTATTCCTTGAAGTACTGTTTTCTCTGCAAATTTCTTTATCCTTAGCTGATATTTACTACCTCTTTTCCTGACTGCAGCTGTACTACACACACTGTTAAATTAACACCTTCATTCACATAATCTGCCCAAGGAGAGTTCTCCCAGTCTTTTCAGTTCTTCACAGGTATAAATGCATCTAAGCACACTGGCATCACAGCCCTCCTCTTGTGCAGAGAAACAGCCCATGGAGACATGAGATGGGAATACTGTGAATGCTGGGATTTAACATCCCCCAGATCTGAGGGCTCCTAGACTCAGTTTAATAAGGATTTGTCTGTAGTTTGTGAAAGTATCTTAGTATACTGTATCTTCCCATGAGGGGCTAGAGGGTGCTACTCCTACCACCTTACACAAAGCCTAGTCAAGTGGGTTGGAACAGATGTTCAGGATTTGGCCTAATCCAGGACAGCATTTGAATGTATTGTCTGCTTAAATTAACCCACGTAAAATGGGTTTGCGTGACAGGTTGTCAAGCTATCTCACCTCTTGTAAATCAGATCTATGATCTTGTTATGGCGTGGTCTCCTCCCAGTGAGATCCACCACATGGCCTTCAGACATCAATGGACATGCTTCAAATGTCATAACTTTAGGGTCCAAGTTCATAATTGTTGGCAATGTTCATCGGTCATAGAAGAAATACTTCCTTTTTGCCTGCTTCTCTGCACTTATATGCTTGATATAAGATAGGCAGTGAAGAGTTCATTCGCTCGCTAGATAACGTGGCTCTTTACGCAGTAAGTCAATGGGAACAGCTCTGCATTTGTAGGCATGTAGACGTGTTGGATTTCACCTGAGGTAGAAAGGCAGCTACCAGGTGGTCTCTGTACGGCTTCTTTCATTTCTCTCTTGTGCTGCCAAGTCCTTGATAGAGAGGGTGCCCCAGCACTTGTGGTTACGCTTCCAGTGTTGCAAAAGAGCAGCCGTGCAGAACAGGAGGGGCGGTGCGAGATCTGGCAGCACTGCACTGACGCTGATCCATGGAGAGTTTGCTCCCTGGGGGACTACATTTGTCTGATTTTTTAATAGATATTTGCACTTCCCATCACCTTCTTTTCATAAGAGAAGTATCAGCAGACTGCAACGTATTGAGATTTTCCAGCAGGGAGCAGCATTTATTCATTTGTGAAGGAGAAGAGACTCCAGCCTGAAAGGATCAGGTGCCCGAAGCTGAAATACAGACTCAGAAATCTCTTGCTTAAGAAACAGTGTTTGCAGAAGGGTGGACAGCCAGCAGTGTGAGGGGTGTAGGAGGGAGGGCAGGTTAAGCAATTGGCACTAGGCCTCTCTCGCCCTCTTCACCAGTGTGATACCTCTGCGAGCATGGCTTGGTATTTAGGACTAGAGAGGTTGGATGCTCAGAGGCAGTGCCAGCAGATGAGCTGGATCAAAACATTCCCATTTAGGGAAACATTTTCATCAAAAAGTTCACAGTGTTCTCCCTGGTTCAGAATTATTACTTCAGATACTGGAAATCCAGATTAAGCTCTCACTAATAATGTGTGCATAATATTAACAAGATCCTAATAATATAGCATATTTTGCTCTTAGAAGACTAATAAGGTTCTTCATCCATCTAGGCTACTGTCTGTTTTGAAAGCTTTCAATTTTAAAAATACCCTTCTAAGGATGTTTCTTACCATGAAATCTTAACAATTTCAAATCCACAGTCTCAGAATGTCACAACTTTGAAATCAGCCTTCCACAGATAGTCAGGCTGTGAACAAGTGCGAAGAGAATATTCTAGCACTTGGAATCTGTAGTAAAAAACCCTCTTCACTACATAAGTGAATTTCTATTAAAAACAATTTTATAAAAAACATATACCTCATTGACAGCACTTGCGGTACTGTTGCAATGCTTCCTACCTATCCTCGTGTAGTCAGCCTGCCCCGGCCCCGCACAGCAACCTCCTGCTGCTGCCCCCTGAGAAATGGCCGTGTCCCAGTGGTGGAGTCTCAGGGTGGGTGAACAAGTCCATGCAGAGTTAGGTAACTACTAAAATCTACATAGACATACCCAAATTGGCTTTAAACCCTCAGGCTAGATCACAAGAGCAGTAAAGCTAAAACAGCATGTGCATGTGTGATCCTCTACGGGATCCTGGGACTCTTAGTGTGTGCTTAACAGGGAAAGCCTGGGCCGCTGACGCCTCAGGCTTTCAATCCCCAAGTTAAGAAGACAAAAGCAAGTTCCATCCTACCTCTCACTGAAATGCTGTATAACTTTCTAATACCTTGGCCTTCCCTGCAGTCAGAAATATGCATAGTCACAAATTAGATTAAACTGACTTTTACAGACACACTTTACTTTCATCATATGTTTTCTCTTCATGTTGGGGCTAAAGGTTTGTTTTAGTAGGATTGTTATGATCATTCAGTTGTTTTAAATATGTATTCCCACACCTTCATTTGCCTAGATTTATTTTTTAAGTATAAACTTACTTTGTGTAAACTTAATTTTGCATGTCCTGGATTCATAAGGCTTGGTTCTGAGATAATAGCAACATTCCTGTAATATTTTTTTACTCCTCAAATTACTATATTCTTTTAGCAGTAACTCCAGATTAATGTAGCTTTGTTTCCTGGCATCTCTTACGTGTTTTTAAATAATTAAAACTACATATATGTTCTCTGTATGAGAGGCCCCAAGCCAGTACCAACAGTGTGTTTTCACTAGTTTGAAAACTGGTAGAGTTAGTATTAAATTCCTTTTAAAATTTCGATTTTGAGGAGTCAATCTGTCGGTACAGAAGGGTCTCCCCAAAGCATCAGCCAACACAACTCAAATGGCAGCAGCTCTGCAGGACTGGTGTTATGCAGTGACCAATGTAGCTTGGTAAATCTCTCTCTTAATTTGCAATGTGGAAACCAAGTACTCATACCTGAACTAACTAAGAGGCTTGTGAACAATAAAGCTAGCATGTGGCTTGAAAGTGGGTAGGAACAAGGGGCACATCCATGACAAATGGGGGAATAATCATTCTGGGTGGATGGAGAGTCTAGCCCAGCGCCTCGTCTCCATCAGTCGCAGAGGGAGATTTCGCAGATTTCTGGGGAGGAGCATAGGAGCAGCACAAGGATCTAGTGTTACATGCCTAAGCACTTTCATAGCCTCCAGCACCTTATAGCTTTCTGAGGAAGAGGCACTGTCTTCATAGCTTCAGCAATTTTTATCTTCAGTAGTGGATCCAGCTTCTCCTTGAACTCATGGGAACCATGTTCCTACAGTCTCCTGTGGCGAGGAGTCCTACAACTCCCTCACACCCTGAGCAATGAGCTGCCTCCCTTCATCTGTCTGAAGCCATCACATGCTGGCTTCATTTGATGATACCTTCAAGTATTGCACCACGAAAGGTGACAAAATGTGTCCACCTACTCCGTTCCACCCCACTTTATAGCTCTCCACCACCAGCCTCAATGGTCTCCTTGCTGTGCTGAAGACACTTAGCTGTTCCTTCATGGGAGTGACTCCCTGCAGTGACCAGCCTCTACGAGAAGGATGGCCAGGGACACTGACTTCACGTAGGACTACCAAAGCCATCAGGGCTACGACCATGAACAGCCCTTAAGGATCTACCCCCTGTGCAAAGCGGAGTCAAGCCAACAACTCTCGAGGAACCTTCAAGCCCTGCTGCCCCAGCTGCACAAAACCCCACATTTCTTTGTCTGCAGCATATGCTGCAGCGTGGTGTGGTAATAGCTGAACTCGATTTAAATGAACCACAGCCTAGCCACAGCAGCACGGAGCTCAGCAGAGGGTAATTTACTTTGCCTCTTAGCAGGGATCCTTAAAGAGTCATGACAGGTCCAAGCAATCTGTCAGAGAGCAGCCTGACAAGCCAGCAGTCTCTGGATGCTAATCCCTTACAAACAATAGACTCATTATATGCAAATTAACAGGAGAAGTGGTGATTGGCCACTACATCTACCGAGACAACTGCTCCATTTAAAAGGACCTTTAACTACCCTGACATCTGTAAGTTTAAAAAATTAAGCGACCGCATCTTTGTTTAAAAACAACCTGATTTCCTCAGAGAGCCTGCACACGGATCCCGTGAATGCTGCCGACACAGCAAGCTGGAAATAGTGCTCAGTGACTGAAATCCACGGGGGCAATAACAATAACAAATCGATGCAGACACTGAATTTCTTGAACAGCCCTGTTTTTAATTAATTTTAATTCCCTACTCCATTACAGATTTACTTGTTAAATGTCAGAAAATCCATCCAAATCCAGGGAGTGAGTTGTGTATTTGTGGAACATATATATATGGGCGGTTTTTATACGTTATTGTTTTCTTACAGAGGAATCAAAGCTGAACCTGAGGAGCAAGGCAGCAGCTAGACACTGCCTGACAAACTGGAGCAGGTTCCCGCCTTGGTTCGAAGTTAAACAACAGCTCTGTAGTCAACTCCTCACTGCTTTCTCCAGCTGATATTTGATTGTGGGAAGGTTATGAGTTTTCTGATGCCAGTGTGCAAAGCTGATATTAATTAAAATATTCCATTGAAAATGTTTCATAAGATAGGAATACAAGACTGACGCCAGTCTGTCACAATTCACTAGACCGCTTGAAATCTGGAATCAGCCTGGCAGGTCGAGAGCTGCTGTTTCTGTACTGCGGCCAAATGGAGTCCCGGACAAAAGGCTTGGCTTCTAGATGGGTGGTTTTTTCTGTTTTGTCTTTTTTTTTTTTTTAAAAGCACACCATGTCAAATGTGTTTGTGGTGCTTTTAGATAGGTAAAATAGCCTGTAGGGTCTCTATGACCCTGTTTTGCTCATGGTAACAACACGTAGGCTAAGTAAATATTAAATTCCATAGACGTGGCAATAGATACACAACATTTTTAAAAATTAGGCTTATAGGGATGGATCTAGTTACCTAAATATACACATCTATTTTTGAATATCTCAGCCAGAGTTCGACAGAAATTGACTCCCCAACTCATCTCTCCCCTTTATAGCTCACAATCCCATTCTCACTTTCAGCTTCAGTTCGAAGAGACAATCAATCTGACATGCTGGAGCCCATAAAGCACAGCTAATTTCCTATGCCAGTCAATGGATAAAGCCCAAGGAGCCGAACCTCGTGTGATGCTGCGACTGTTGCAGTTATAGCGTGCTTCAGGAGTGATAGGGAGCAGTTATCCGGCTGCTTATTTTAGTCCTCTGTCCTACATCAAATGTTCTCATAATCGGTACCTTTTTATAATATGTCATCAATTTAAACAAACAAACAAAAATTTTCACATCCCTCTTCCCTGTGAAAAAATCTACATAATTGGCAGGCTCAAGGCATCTGCAGCAAATGTAAATTGGTAAATATGAGGTTCACCCGTGTTCCTGTTCTGCTCCCATTTTTTACTTTTTTTTCATAAGAAAATACGTAGCACACAGGACCTCAAGCACCAGTGCTGTTACATCAGTGATGATCATACCATACAGCACATAGAACACTTTGCAGGCTTTTCCTAATTAAGACTAATACTGAACAGCTATTTCAGCTGTACACATAGGATAGGGGAATGTGACTCAGCCTACAAAAAAAAATACTTTGCACTTACATTGTGCTCTCCTTCCAAGGATTTTAGTGTTCTTTCCAAAAGAACTCATTTAGCCTCACAATATCCCTGGGTGCTTATTGAAAGAACAATTTCCCCACACTTCTTGATGGAAACATTGGCAAAAAGGCCATAGGCCCAATTTTCAGATGTTTTCAGTGCAGAAATATGCATGCACAATGCAGGCATATTGCTGAAAATAATTCTTAATTTCACTAACTACATGTGCAGATGACCAGCCAAACACATGAATGGTCATTTTAATCCACATCCAGCTGTTGTTTGGCCAAAATAAACATTAAAAAATGTATGTATATTTGTAACCCCTAAAATACTGAATTTCAGGCTTTAAGGTCATGAAGGAAATCTGTAGGTTTATCTGGTGCAGTCCTGCAGAAAACTTCAGTAACCCTGCTTGGTTTACTACCAAAATAAGCTTCTTTTTTCACCAAAGCCATGTGTGTTCCTGAATTTACTGAAGCAAACCTTTAACAGAGATCTTTGGTGATTCTGTTACCGATGAATGCAGCGAGGATCTTTGTGACGAGCGGGAAGCACGCACATTGAGAAGTCCCACACTCTGGCAGACCCACTTCAAATTCAGGGGAAAGTATGAGCTGGAAGGACAGACACCTTTTTATTTCACAAAGTTTTGCAGATGAAAGTATTTTCCCATAATGCAAAGAGTTCTCCTTTTTTCTTTTTGCCCTGCTCATTTTTATGATATTCTGAGTAATTTCCCATTTAAAATTCTTTTTCTTCCCTCCACAGGCCACCATCCCCAAAAGTATCATATTCATCCTTCTTCTGACTGGATTTTTGAATGATTGTTTTGGAGTCTGGCTTTATCTCCCTTGAGTCTCATATCTAGAGATCAGCAAACTGGCTCATATAACTTACAAACTGACCTGAACCATAATTCAGAACTAAGGAAATGTTTTGAGATTAAAAAAAAACAGTGTACTTTTCACATTCATACACCTCTCTGCTTCCACCTCCTAGAATTAGCTGGAATGCCAAATGATGCCGGGTTACCTGCTGCCTCAGGAGTTTGGGTGCGGTTTTGAAAGCCCCATGGGTTTACAAAGCATCTGATTTCTTGAGTCTTTATTTCTACACCAAATTGCCAATTGTTAGTGACTGTCACGGAGGGTTTTTTTCCCTTTTCTGTTTTTTCTTTCATTCAGTTGTGCAATAATGCCCAATTCCTTTTGTATTTGGAACCACAGGAGGGGGGGTGCAGTTGGAAGAAGAAATCCAGAGAAATGAATGAAAAGAAGAACTCTGTATTTGTTCTTAACTTCCAAGTCCTGCCCCTCCCCCCTCAAAAAAAAATCCAAACCCCCCAATACTCTTGCAGTGTTCACGGTGTCTTTTATGCCAGATGAGAAATATTGTGTGGTTTTCTGCTCTATCCCCCTATTGCAAACATGTAAAGATATGCAGTCCACTATATCTTTTATTGAGATAGCACCTATAAATAAATCTAATCCAAAGTCTTTCTATATCTGCTTTCTACCTTCACCCTGGTATTAGGTAGCTCCACACCTCTGAGAAGACATGGATGCCTCACAGAATCAATGGCTGGGTTTTGCCACACTGCCATTTGTTTTGCCTGATTTACCTGGCATCTAATCTACATTGCTGACTTCTTTAGAGTAAGAATCATAGAATCATAGAATCATA
>NW_009186545.1:0-9791 GCF_000690835.1 Fulmarus glacialis
GCTGCTTGCCAGGTTAAACCATGACAAGGCCTGTGTTCCTTTTGTTTTCTGAACTGTACAGAAGCCAGCCATGGAGCATTTTCAGTATTTTTTTGGTAGTCCAAATCCATTTTTCCATACTTTGTTTTTTTTTTCTCTGAAATTTTAGATAGGTTCTTGTTGAATTCTAATGGATTCAGCTCAAGTTTCAAGATGTGTGACAGAACTCTATTATAAACGTATTCCACGTAATATAAAATTTTCGTCTTTAAATATCACAATAAAAATATAGTGTGATACTTGTTGTCATATTTAATATTATCAAATCCACCCACTAAGAAGATAAATAATATTTGTTGCTTTTGCTCATCACAGATTTTGCTCTCTTTAAGGGTAACCACTTGGGAACGGTAAAGAAATGTATACCCATTATACAGTTTTTGTTTTTCTAAGACATGTACCATAACTACATTCTGCAGAGTACAAGGCATGATATACTGGGGACTTGGTATGTTTTCACTACAAGGCAAGTGATAAGTGACATTTTCTTTATGGTTATGGCAGAAGCCATTATGATATTTATTGGGACTGCATTAAACGATGCTTTCTTTATGCTGAATTCATGCCAGAGTTAGATATACAAGGGTAAATTAAGTGCATTTATACCAAGAATAACTCCTCTATGAATTCAGTAAAACCTTCATACAAAAAAGGGTACTTTGTATTTTTAATAGTACTTTAGAAGTGTATACATTCATGTTTGGTTGTAGAATACCCAACAGAGTTCAGCAAATGGTTGGATATGGTGTTTTCATAAATTTTATACAAAAATAAAGGCAGGAAATAAATCTTTTTACTTCTACTCCTTTATAAAACAGTGTGAATGTTATCTTTAAAAATAATCACACTGGTTTTATACAGGAGGAGGGAGATGCTACAAAGCTTGAAATGGGAAGGCACTTTATCAGAAGTGACATTACATTATCAGCAACTCTTGACTTAACTTCTACCATTGAGCTAATCTATGATACAAGAGTATCAGAGTATAACTGATAGATAATAGATAATAGATACATAGTGTCAGAGTAAGCGAAGTGGCACAAAACTGGCTATATCAAGACTTACGTTTACAAATAGGAAACAAAAGATGAAAAAACATGTTATTAAAAACTGGAATAAATAGAATATAGACTCCCACAGAACATAAAAAAATGTTCTTTTGACTGATTACAATGCAAAGTAGGGAAAAAACCCCAAGGTAGAAACAAAGATTAGAAATCTTCTATACAGAAAAATGGTAGTGGAATCAGTAACATCCTTTTAAAAATCTTACAATATATAACTAAATTAAACTAATAATGCACAGATACACTCTAGAATTTTTGAGCAATACTAAATATGGAAAGGGATCCCAGGTGTTTGGAGCAGACATGAGACTTTGAGATTTGTTTTGTGAAGAACGTGGAAGAAGATGATATGAAGAGAAACACTCTCACAAGTACAATAAAGGCAATTTTAGAAACATGAACACCAGAAATAAACCAAAACAAAATAAATAATAATTAAGAAAAGAAAACAAAATGAAACACTTAAGAATGTTTAATGGCAATTGATGAAAAATAATTGGGGACCACAGGCAGATTCATGGGTCAGATCATGTCTTGTAGAACAAATTCAGTCTCACGTTGAATAAAATGATAACACCTGTATGATTTATAACACAACACACAAAATAGTATTTTTGCATTTCCTGAAAGCATGGAACAGGATGTGAGTACTAAGAACTTCAGATCAATGTATAAAAGTAATACTTTGCTGAATAGAGAATATCAGCTATGGTGTACGGTTTTCTTCAGAGACCCAAACTCCAAAGAAATTTAAAAAGCAATCTCTGTGCTTAGGGATGATGTAACACTAAGTAATAATAAGATACCCCCTGAATTATTAGCCAGAAAGAAAGAATTTGTCAGACATTACCACTTTATTGTGGTGTTTGGTGATTTCTGTAATTTTTTTCAAAAGTGGAAATGAAATCAAATGGAATGAAATGTATTGTACTACTTCTTCCTGTTTAAAATTTATAAAGTCTTCACTCTGATAACTGTATGGAGACTAACTATGCTGCAGTCATAGTAGAGGACAATCAATATGTAGCCTAATAAGACCCACATAAAATTTTAACAAATATTTCTATCTCAATAATCTCCTCTAAAGACATGGAAATAAAATTTGGATTTATCCTTTTCAAAGCAGCAAAACATACAGTCTTGACATGACATTCGTATTGTAATGAAAGACTTAACAAATATGTGATAATGAATTAACATGGAATTAAGGCAAAAAGGCATACTTTCGCTAATATTCTTAAATGTGAGTGAAGGAAATAATGTGATCTTTAGCATGATCTTTGAGATCTGATCTTTGCAAAATTCCTGGGATGGAATGAATTGGCATGCTCTGAACCATTTGTGGATGAGGCATTTAAAATTAACAAAATTTGGATCCATGTGCACCTGTAAGAGTATAGAAAGTTCTTTAGTGAGTTAAGTAAAAACAACATTCAGACATCTCAATGAGTTTATTGAAACATCTAGAAAAACTAGATGCAGGAGGAAAATAAGGAAAGAGATGGACTAGGATGCCTTTTTTTCATCATCTAGGAATAAGCTGCAGGTGGATGTGAAGAAGCTTCTTGAAGTGAATTATCAGAAGTGAGAAATAATTTCTTTGAGAAACAGGTTGTGATATAATAATGACTCTACAGAATAAGTAAGGTAGTATGTCCATCAGTATATTAAAGAATTTTAAAGATTCACATAATCTTTCATTCCTACATATATGATGTGGCTGATTCTGTAGTGGCTGATTCTATGTAGTGAATAAATGTCTTTTGGAGTTAGGTCTAGCCACTTCCTTTACAGTGTAAACTTACTCAAGAAAGAGAACAGTAGAATAGGAAAAGCAAGGAGAAATTTTAATCTGAGCCAACTACAAAACAAGCAGAATTGTGTAGAGATCTGGTACGGTCATAGTATGAAAGGTACCACTCTTGTATTGGACCATAAAGGGGACAGAGACTTTCATTAGACACTTACAGTTGATTTTCATATACTTTTTACTGCTATTGCCATAATGTTGTTTTTGTAGCCATCACTTTATTTTACATGACAAATGGTCTTAAGCTTAATTTCAGGTACAGAAATCAGTCTCTAGCACAGTCAATGTGTAGTATTTGCAACAAAACCTGAAGTGACAGGGACTTAAGCAGGCCTTTTACTTTATTCTAGGCCCTCAAATGGAAAATATATTCTGTTGGAAAAAAATAGTATTTCTTTTTCCTGAAGAGATAGCTCTGTTGCTATTTCATGTTGTGCATATATATTATATACCTTTATTTTCTACTCTCTTGATAAACATACTAAATAATAATACTTTTCTGTTTTTTTATTTTTAGTGATCTTTCCCCAAGAAAGTTACAGTTAATATACAACATTTATTATTATATATAACAATTATTAGCACACATCCATGGTTTTGTATTAGCAGGCAGGCTGTGGTTGCTATAAGGGAAGAAAAATTATTCATAACCTTAGGGTATGAGTTGATCTTAAGCAGAGTTTAAATGCTTAGGAGCCAAATTATGCTAAACTCCAAAAGTCATGCTCAAATACTTGCATACAGTGAAGCAAATCTTTCAGCTTTCAGGTGTCTGCTGTCACATCTTCATGCTGCAGGAACATGCTGACCAGGAAGCATTGAACAATGATAGTTGTAAGTCATAAGGAATAAAGGGAATTTAGGAATTCCACAGGTGTCAATTTAGGGTCTTAACGGATATAAAAATATTTGATTTCATATTAACAGAGTGGCTTCAAATACAAAATAAATCCAGTTCCTCTACTGGAATGATTTAAGGTCAAGGAAATGCATTTTTGTTTATAAGAGTCTTGGAGAAATCAGGTCTTCATAATTTACCTTACGAAATTGGAACAGTGAAAGTGAACACCTTCTGCCATCATGGTAATGTCAAAAGTGGTTTTCTTCAGATTAAGGTTGCTCTCTGGTCGCTTCATTTTCCAGAACATTCTTATTTGGTAATGTGTCACTAGAAGGTGCTGCAAAGTTGTTTTCTAAAGTATTATACAGATAACTGAAGTATTTATTTTAATGTTTGTAGAAAATGTAGGTCTAAACTTTCAGGGTATAACCTTTGCTGTGTTTATGAAATACTGATGAACTATCATTGGCTGATAGTCTTGAATGTCATAATCTGCAGAAAAGGTAGAAAAATGTTCAAGTTTCAATGAGAGATACAAAACATGAGTTACATGAGTTAAGTTAATTTTAATGAGTAATAGTATGTTTTGGTCCTTCTTTATATGCATAAAAAAGGGTCTGGATTAGGATACCTTTGCACAGCTACCTAATAGTTCAAATTTCTTTTAAGAATGTCTTCTGACCATAGCATGCCATTACATTGAGTCAAGAAGATTAATTAAGAAAGCAAAAACTGTATCTTTCTACAAAGACTGAAGTAAAATCTTGTCTCTTTAATATAATATGGAGGACCAGACCTTTTTTTGTTGTTGTTGTTACAACGACTTCTAAATGAAGAAACAGAACAGCAGAAGAAATAGTGTGTGGTATGATGTTGTATAAATCACATAAACCAGAGCCTACACTTCGTCTGAGCCATGGTCTGTACTTATGATCTCTTAAAGATGGTGGAAAACACGGTGACTTCACTAAATTACAGTGAGGGCCACTTAGAATATTTAGTATTTTAAGACACTGTGAGAAATAACAGAGAAAACAGCTACCAATTAAAAGCCTCCTGTAAAATAATGAGCACTGAAGAGTGATACAAGAGGATATGTGATTCAGGTACTAGTATGACTGGCATCATTTTCAGCCAAAAGTGGTGCAGAGGTGATAGCAGTACATGGAGGTGAAGGATTATAAAGGAAGCCCATCTTCCTCATTTACATCCTCCTTGCCTTTTTTTGACAAGCTTTATTCCCCCACCAAATAGGTTTCCCTTGCTTGTAATAGCTTTATTTAATTTTCAAATTGTTTAGAAACCACTTATGGTATTGCCCAATAACAAACTAAGTTTGTAGATCCAGTTTTTAAATTTAAATGGACTAGTACAAGACGCCATAATGTGTTTGGAGATCTATTGAACCCCTAGGACCTGCTGCTGGCACAACAATGCAAGCTACTGCATCTGCTTGCAACACGGGAGTTCTGACACCTGCTGCTGAAATCCTGACGCAAATGTTTCCATCTGTGGGAGCAAAGCCCCAGACATGTCGCTCGGCAAGGAAAGAGCTGCCTTGCCCACAAGAGGGCTAACGTGGTTGTAAACTGCACAGATTGGATATGTTCCTTGGAAAACAATTTCAGGAACTGTCTTTTTGACTGCACAGTCTTTTGCAGGCAAATGTGGTTCACTTGGCCCACCTTCTGCCATGGAGCACACGTGGCAGTAGCATGCCAGGATGAAGAGCAGCTCTGTGTGAAGCTCTGGCCCCATGAGCTGGCATCTGGCTACTACCGAGAAGCTTCCCCTGCTGCTGCAGTTTGCGAACTACCCTTCCTTCAGCACCCCAGGTGGCCCAGAGTATTCTGGCCTTGCTCAGAGGTGATTCTCTTTACTTTCCCAGTCAAGCACCAATGCTTTTTTCCATCAGGCAACAAAAGAAGGCGATGCGAACCTTTGCACATCATTCTATGTAACTGTTGAACTCTAGGAGTTCCTCATAATGCTTTGCAGTCCTTTTGGGCTTTGAAAACAGCATGAAAAGACTAGAAATAGTGGTGGAGAGGAATATTCTCTGCAAGGTCACAGAACTGATCTAGTTGTTATTGATATTTTTTTCTCTTACAACAACCCCTCTACGAACAGAATAAAATCCCTGTCATTTATCTCTCCCAGTGGATCCTAACCCTGTCACAATCTGAAAATTATTTCCTTTCCACAATAGATAGTGCTATATCTGAGCAGTAGTTAGCAGTTACTGTGTCAGTGCAAAGCAATAGGCAACCTTGATAAGTAGATTATTGACACAGTAGATGGTAATTTCTCAGTTGGAATAATTGTGTCAGTACACACTTGGGAAGTTTGTAAATCATGGGTATGCTATCAGTAAGTGATATGTCACTGTGGTGGGACCTTTAGTCCACAGGTTCACACATGTACTGCCATGGTCTGTTTTAGCAGTGAACTGGTGCATTTAAAAATGAATATACTAAACAATCAGTGTATTGTACTTAACATTAATAATAAATATGCATCCTAAAAACAAGAGAAAGAAACAAACATAACACTGGAGAATTTTAAAGCTTAAATCTTACTGCTACATTAATAGAAAAAAAATCAGTCACTGATCCTAATTACACATAAACAACTAACATTTGTGGATTTCCCTTTCAAAGCATCTGAGCTACAGTAGTGATGAAAAAACATCCACAGAGTGTCTTCCTTTTTCACTGTAGTCTCCTATAACTTCATAATATCTAAACCAATTTAAACCTGTATTAATAAAAATGCTTTGAACTGAGACCTTAATGTCAAGTTACAACACAGAATGAATTTTTACTGTCAAGTTATAATCTTCTAAATTAGGAGGTGCTTTATAATTGAAATGTTGACACAGACTTCTAATTGTAGAGGTGTTGGCAGGTGCTGCTATGCTATGCTAGGTGCTGCTATGCTAGCCTTATATTAGCAACTTTTCCGTGTGAATATTGTTCATTAAAGGTTTTGCTTATATTGCATGCATACAGATTATAGGCTGTAGAATGACAGCTGTGTAAAATCAGTCAAATTAGAACACACTATAGATGCAAACAGTCACATATTAAACAGATTAAACTAGTATCCTTCAAAGATCCTTTCACTTTAAAAATATATATGGCAAATATTTTTATAGCTACATACTTAAAAATAAAAGTTTATGATACAACATTAATAATAAAGGGAAAATAAAAATAAATTTTCTCTTTTAACTAAACATTAAATGAGCTCAACTATAGTAGTTGCCTGAATTGCAAGTGAATGTTATAGAGCACGGATCTAATTGCTGTAGTGTTCCAACCCTCCAAGCAGTGCAGATGTTATGCAAATAGCTTTGTGTTCATTTTCAGACTGTATAATGTGGTGGGTTTTGCAAAATCAGAATGAATAACAACATACATGCACACACACACATTTAAAAAAAAAAAAAAATCATTAATTCCTCTATGTCTGGTTACTAGAAAAACCTTTCAAAGCACAGTCTTCTTTTATACAGCGTTAGAGAGTGATTCTCACCAAAACTCTTGATCAAAAGGAGGTAGACTTAGATAAAATTTGGATCTGAAACTCACTGGGACTGCTGGGTCCCACTCTGTGTGTGTGTGTGTGTGTGCATATTAAGACTGTTCGGCCTATGAAGTACCAGTATGGTACATTGCCACAAATGTCTTCATAATCCTTTTCTATCCTGTCTCCATCCTCTAGAAAATCATGGTCCCCATGTACAAATTGCTGATATGTTCTGTCGGTGTATGTTAGCCTATTTCCATCATTGTCTAGTTATAATTTATCAAAGTGCCTTAGAGATGAGACCTTTGTAGGTGCCGAAATATTTAAAATTATCCCAGTTTTGAAAATTGTGAGGCTTCTTTCAGCTTTCTAATGTTTCCATATGCCTTCAGTGGGGAATTCCAGCTATTCAGGGTTACACTGCAGCACATTTAGTACTGTTAGTACACTTCAATTATTTAAAATACAAACAAAAAATACAAATAGAAAAGCAAGTTTAAGTCTTTTTTTTAACCTTTATTTTTTCTTTTTCTTTGATTTTCCTTTTTTCTTTTTTTTTTTCCTTCTTTTTTTCTTTCTTTTTTTTCAGGAAGATAGAAAATATATATATTCAGCAAGTCACCTCCCACGGGTATGTTTTAAAGCTTTGTTATTTTTAGTAGCTGTTTTCTTAAGTAGATGTCATTATTATATTTCCATGTATGTTTTATTTGAAAGGGGCGGGGTGGGGAGGGGGAAGGTGCCAAGATAAAAAGATTATTTCACGGTAACATTTTAGTGTAATTTATTACAAGAATTTGGATTCCTTATCCATCCCATCTATTCCTATCCTATTTATTCCTTACCTATACCTATCTTTAACTGCTTGCTCAATTACATAGATTTGTTTTTTTTCAGTTTGACCCTATGTGTATATGTCTGTGTGTTGTAGTTCATTCCTATATTCAGACATCCACACATAATTAGCATTTCTTGGGTTTATTTGCTTAATTCCTAACCCACCTCTTTTGCTACTACCACCTACCATCATTTGTTTTGTCTAGCTATTTTTTTCTTTTGTGTGATTCATCAGCATATTGGACCACAGGGACGTATCTTTAATAGTGTCATGGAGAATGTGACTACCTGAAGTTTTATGTTGGAAATTTTGAGAGAAATCACTGATGACTTTGCATAAATTCTTGACATAAAGTGTTTTAAATATCAACTAAGTCTTTTACCAATAACATTAATTTTAAAAAGAGCAAAATTCTGATAATTGAGTTTTTTTATTTGGCAACTGCATCAAAATTCTTTTATCATTGAGATAAACTCTTATACAGAACTCCTTTTTTGGGGATTTTTTAGGTTCAGTCAAAGCTTAGACATTTTTTCTTTGGACAACAAACACAAATTACAAAAATAAAAGAAATGAAATAAAAGAAGGCAGCTGGATACATTTTCTATTCCTGTTCTATCTTAATTTATATTTTTTACACAATGTGTTCAAGAGGAGCGATTAAGATCCTGCAACATATCATCTTCTCTTGCTGTGGTAAGGAGGATCCTCACATAGCAGACTGCAGACATATATTCAGATCTTCTCTCCAACTGAATCAGTGTAGAGAACTGAACAAAAGATTTGACCTATTACTAGTCATTATTATAGTTTAAGAATAAGGTGAGCTATGAGTCATTTTCTTATTAAGAAGAGACTAGGGACATGACACAGTTACTGGAGAGATGCTTGCATAAACTGTCAGAGAACATAGAAGACAGGCACTTTTTTTTTCTTTTTTTCTTTTATTTTTTCAATTATTTGGGTAGCAGATCATACTTTCTCAAGAAAAATTAAATGTATGTAATTGAGATTGAATTAGTATTTTCTCCTTTACCAGAGGAAATACAGGATAGAACAGGTATAGCAGTTTTAATGTCTTTATCAATTGCTCAAACACCTGCTGCCTGACTGCTGTAAGTAACTTTCAATTAGCTAAATAAATGAACATGCAAAGTACTTTCTTTCAAAAGCCTGCATTAACCATAAATAAATAAATAAATAAATAAATAAAGGTTGAAACCAAACAATAATTACATTTTTGCTTCTCTTAGTATCTGGGACTTTTTCCACTGCACTCAGACTTGCAGTGCTGAGGCTTTACCTGTAGAAGCGCACACTGTTTTCCTCAGCTATAATTGCCAGTGGCTTTAAAATTGTCTTTTGTTTAATGAAATAAGAGCATAAGATATGAAAAAAAAAAAAATCAGAACACTTACAAAAGTTTTATTGCTCTGAGCATACTGAAATGACAATTTGATTTCACCTCTGCCACCTGGAGGAAGCAGGGCTTGGTCTCTCATCCTAATGCCTATCACTAAATTTCTTCAGTATATGACAGCACACTGGGAAGGGGAAGTGCAGTTTGGTTAGGGCAGGTGCCTGAAAAAGAAGGCTCCTGAGTTCACTCTTGGCTGTGCTTTTGATTCTGGGTTTGTTTTTTGGTTTTGGGTTCGGGGAGGGGGG
>NW_009186546.1:0-1367 GCF_000690835.1 Fulmarus glacialis
CCCCTCTGAAAGGGGCTTCGGGCTGCGGTAGCATCCCTGAAGTGGAGCCCTGCTCTTCGAGCCTCACCGCTGCGCAGTGTCTCGAATCAGCGCTAAGACACCTGAAGCCCAGGGTTGCTCTCCCAACAGCCTCAACCATTACAAAATGAACCTGGGTTTCAAGCTGGTTCCTTGTCTGCTCAGACCTTTCCAGCACCACAGCATGCTGCAGCCGACCAAGCTTGCTTTCTTCCTTTCTTTCCGCCTTGCCCGTGCGACCCTGGATGGCTGCATGCAAAAACAGTGGGCTGGAAAATCACTACACGCTGAACACTGTGGCTCCTCAAGGGGTGAGATGTCAGCCTGACATCCCAGCCACGGGCCTCCACTGCGGGAAACCAAGTCACAGCAGCACGCAGGGAGCCTGTGACAAGTGCCACTGGGCAAGCCTGACACTTCAGGCTGAAACCCTGCGCTGCAACACTGTTGCAACAAGGATATTTCTTAATTCCAGCCAACATGCAACTTGGAATTGCTTTTACAAAAACAGACTCAAGCAAGCTCTGGGCCTGTTCCCCCGGGTGCTCCCTGCAGAGTCCAGCCTGTGCCGAAAGTCCCCCTTCTTTGGCAGCAGCTAGCCTTGCCCGGGAGCCCTGGAGGGAAACAGCCAGCTGCAGGCACGGGCAGCCACGGGGCGGGTGTTGCTTAACATGCACACTATTGAAATAGTTGCAGAGTTTTTAAACAGTTACAGTTAACATCACCATTACCTTTCCAATCTGCATCAGTTCATCCTGAAGCATCCATTTTTCTTACTAAGTATGTTTTGAAAACTGTCACCTGCTGGAACACACTGCAAATTGTCGGGTCCTTATCTGTTACTTTATTTGGGTGCAGCGCTTCCCACGCTCACCAAAGTCGGGCCATTTATCAGTGTGGCTCAAGCGCTCAGCTGCCTGGCCCTTCCTGTTCCTGCTTGCTCTACATTTTTGTATTGTTAAGTAACTTGCCACCAGAACAAGAAGAACTAGACCAAATTAACTCTGTTTTTGATAAACACATCCATGGCGCTGCCAGAAAGGAAACATCAGTGACACTCCTGACTGTCTCAGTATCTTAGTCAGTGTAACACTTCCCATTTCAGGGGTACACCACCTACGTCTGCAGGAAGGGCTGGGGTGACTATCTGCCAGAGGAATAATTCATCTATCAGCAGATGACTGGAGCGCCACACAAACTACCCAGCCCCACGAGTGAACCAAGGATTTAAGAATGCAGCTCAGTGCATGACAAATCATTGCTGCAAAACAAGTTAAAGTCATTACTACAGGTACAGAAAATGTTAATAGCTAACAGGTGAGATGCAGCCTGCACATGATTTTTTTCTG
>NW_009186547.1:0-11058 GCF_000690835.1 Fulmarus glacialis
GGTCGGGGCAGGGAGCACGGCAGGGGAGAAGTCCGGCCGCCCCGGGTGTGATGTGCTGGCTGTTGCTGCTTTTAGAAACGCGTTATAGATCGGGTGGCGAGCGTTGCCTTATCGTCGTGCATCAAGCTGCCTGGCTGGATCTTTGAGCCAGGGTTTGTGTTTTTTCTTTGCTCTCCTCTCTTTGGCAACACTCGTCTGGCTCGTAATGCCAGTGAAGTCTCATTGATCGGAATTGAAATTGTAGTAAACGGTATTGCCATTAGTGCTATCATTTCCACATGTAATAAATAACCGACCTTTCAGACAGGTCTGTATGCAGCTGTACGACTCCGACACCCGCGGGTTGTGAAGCAGGATCTTCCCGCCAGATCCAGGCTCCAGGTATGCCATATAATAAAGGCCTCGTTCTCTGGCTCTGAAAGCACTGCAGGTCCAGAGCTTAGGACCCTAAAAAGCATTTGGAATAACGGATAAAGGCACCAGTGCTGGAATTCCTGTTTAAATAAATTTCCTGCAATTTTTTTAATTTATTAGTCTTTCTTTTTTGCATGGCAGCTTGTAATTAGAGATGTTGTATAATGATTGCAACAGAACCTGAAACCACTGGAAACTCACGGGTTTTGTTGCAAACTCGAAATTCAATCCAGGTTCATCAAAGCTTTGCTGTGATTCAAAATCCTTTCCAGCCAATGTGTGGCAATTGATAGGTTTGCCTCTAAACCCCGAAAACCCTCATGTTTTCACAGCAAAAAAAAAGGTGAAGCACAACAGTTTGCTTTGTTACACAAACTAACATGTACTTCACACCCCAAAAAAACCCCACCCAACACTAAAAAAGCTCTGCACCTGGAAACCCCTGTACTTCATTTGGGTGGAGTGGCTGAAAACCAGCTTGCATGCTTACTGTGAACTACAAAATGATGTGCTTCAGTGAACACTGGCTCTTTGTTTGAACTTCGAGAAGGATGGGCTGGGTGAGGCGGATCTCACGACACCCGGTGTTTCAGGAAGGATGGGCCACGTACTGGGCCCAAGTAAACACAGGAAATTCTTCTGAGCAAGGTGAAGGAAAGTAGTGTGCCGGCCCAGCTTCTGATGCATTAGGCTATGTCACAATTTCAGTTGTTGTGTGGAAATCTTTAATGAAAAAGACGTATCAATTCATCTTGGCATAGAGGTGGGGGAGTACATGGGTATCTGATACTGTCCTTTATAGCTGGGAGCTACAGAGCCAACGCTGTAAAAATGACTTCAAGCCAGGTAACTTGTGAATGGTTTGGGAGGGCAGGGGAGAGGAGGGCTAATGCCTGCTTCCCCCTAACCACCATGGCACTCGCAGGTATTTCTGGTGACCAGCACTGCAGATCGCCATGTCTGGACTGTGAGAGGGGTTGTTAGGTGATGGTGGATGTGCAGCACCAGGTCGCCACTCCATTTCACTGCTGTGAGGTGGTGGGTCCCACTGATGTACAGTCACCTGTGCTTTATCCAGATAGTTTCCGTATCTTCCAGTGGGAATCTTTTGAGATTTTCTCCTTTCTCATTACTCACATTCCTATTAAAAAGCAACAAAGAGGATTTTGATTGCTATTCTTTCCTTGACTGGAGAGTTTGAGCTTGAGAGGTATGGGCAAGACGCACACGTGACCCCACTTTTCCTCCAGGTATGTATCTGTCAAACTATTTTGTGTAGTTCACTGTATGTGTCCTTCTACTGTACTTGGCATCCTGACAAATACTTAAACTTACACATCAGGTTTGAGACCATTTTTATGTTATATGACATGAATGGATTTATTTTTGTTCCAGCTTTTACATTTTTAGAGCTCTAAATGTTTTACAGTCCTTTGCATTTTCAATTAAGAACAAAGCATATTTGTATTACCTCTTGCACATCTTTTAAAAACTGTCTGAGCTAACAACTTGTATGCTAAATGTAAGCCAAATATAACAGCAGAAAGATGGAGAGACCCCACAATAACATCTTTCCCCCCAGCCCAAGGGGTTTTCGGAACTTAAGGAAGGTACAGTCTTTATCCTGATAATTACAACCTCTAAATAAAGTGTCAAATAAATCTCTGTCAAATTCAAGAAAGTTTGGTTCTGAAACTCTACTAGATGCCCCTGCCCTCTTTGCATTCCCTGGTAAAACTTTCCCATTAGACTTTTGGGTGTTGCTAAGCCCATCATAACATATTTTTTAACACAGGCTATCATTTAATTTTGTTCATAACGACGGACAGATGTCTAGCATAATATATCGTCTCACAGTGAAGTATCTTAAATTAGCAATATCCCAGTGCTATATGATAGAATTCATAACTAACATGGTATTTTCCCATGATATTTGAATAGTATGTAAAATATAGTTATGTTATAGTAAAATACAGATTGCTAACCAGCAAAAATATTCCCCTCTTCCCTCTTTTTTTTCAGGAACTTTTAACCATTCTCCTAGAGCGCGAGGGGATTTCGAGAGATTTAAATGAAATTTTTCTAGCCAAAAGATCAGATAGTCAAGGATTCTCATTATCCTGCTGCTCCCACCCAACTTTCCACCCCTCTGCTCTTTTGCTTCCTTTGTGAAAACCTGCTCGCTTATTTTATGAGCCTTAGCAAGATCCAAGGCCTTGAAGATCTGGCTCTTCAGGGTTGGAGATCCTAGAGAAAATTGAGAATTGTATTAACTCAGGCTTTCTTGGTGTTATCCACTAATGCCCACAGCAGGGTCTTCATTGTATTTTGACTTCTGGAAAAAATATCTCAGAAAAATGTACTGCAGATTTCAATTAAATGTATTATTTTACTGCCTAGTGCTCACAGAGGCTTTTTTAGAGCATACTAATTCCACTGAGAACCAGCAGCCAATGCTTTTGTCATAACAAACCGTGGACACGTGGTCTGCAGAGAAGGAGGCAGTGCTGAGAGTCTTACTGACACCTTTGAACAGTCTCCCCTCATACAGCTGCTTTTCGGATGCAAATGTGGGGCGGGTAGAGGGTCTAAAAAGGATGGGGATTCACTGCTGCGTATCATGTGTGCACAGGTGGGCTAGGATAATAGCTTCCGAATAGGAGCACCCCACGTTAACCGGGAACACGGCATGCAACAGGGGAACTGCCCTGTGTCTGTTGGTCCCCAGGGGCACCTCTGCAGCTCTTGCTCACATTCTCCAGCCCCCCTGCCATCAGAGTTAGTGACAGGCTTGTGTGATTACAAAGAGCTGTGTGGCTTTTCCCATCCTGAGCCTCCTGTTCTCACTTGACCACCATTCTCAGCAATGTCCACCTTTCAGGCTAGAACTTTCCATTCTTTACCCAGAGATGGCATATTACTTTGATCTGCTTGTCATTTCTGCAGTTTTGATAAAATAGCCTGTGATTTTTAAAAAAGAGCACATTCCCTCTTATTTACCAAATCCTGTCTTATTTTTCCTTTGAGCAGACAAAATAGTTGACAACTGAAATATAGCATGGGAATAGCCTTCAAAAAGGAGTGAGGCATGGCCTTGTTCTGAAATAAATTGTTTTACTGAATTCCATCCTTTCAAAATTACATTGTACTGTGCATTTCTTATGTCAGGGTCCAGCCCAGAAAGAAACTGGTCTCTGAGTTTGTCTAAACATCAAAGAAACTGTTCTGTAAAAGTCTCTATTTTATAGAGTTTTGTTCTGTAAGACACTATTTGGCTAAAGCAAGGGGCATTGAGAGCTGGTTTTTGGGAGGCAGCTTGTAGGTGAAGCACAGTATATCTATCGGTGATTATTAAACTCCTCAGAACTGTTTAGTTCTTGCAACACATTTTCTGTATGCATGGGTTTAAGCAAATACATCTTTCCACATTACTTAGAAGCCTTTTACTAGCCGTCTTCTACCCCCGTGGCATTCATCACAGCTTCATGCTCGTATTCCTCATTAAAAACATAGGAGGAAACATCATTTTGTGCCATTGGGGAAGATACCGACAAGACTTAAGAAGTTTCTGGGGACTTGCAGAGGTACATTGCATTTCTGTATTGATTGGCCAATTCTTTTTAGATTATTGTACCTGTACCTGCTGCTTGCAATGGTTTGAAAGCATGTAGAGCTTTAAAGTCTACAACACTAAAGCTGAGCTTGAACTCAGTTGAAGGTGTTCGTTCGGGTTTTGGAACCGAAAAAATGTGCCCTTCAAAGATTCATAAGAAATTGGGAGAAAAATGGACAGATGGCCTTAGGGCATGTGTTGCCACTGAAGTACAGCAGACAAAGAGATCCAACAGTAGAGAACGGTTGAGTTGGATGGGGTCTTGCAGGTGTTAATCTGATGCAGTGAAAACTAGAAGCTGATAGAAAAAAGGAAGTAAAAGGATAATATATAGATGGGCCATCTAGAAAGATCATTTTAGCAGCGGCCTTTTGGCCTAAATAGTTGGCTGTGATCAGTAGGATGAATGACACGGTATTGCTTCTGTTCCCTTATTAGGTAAACCTGCATATATTTGTGCCTTAATTGGGTAAACGTGCATTTAAAATTCAGTAAGTAGAATGTTTGTAAAAAGCTAATGGATGAAAGAAACAAACTGAAAGTAAAATCAATGTGATCCAAAATCACATTGCACTTTTCATCCAGCTTTTACCCAGCCTTAGCATGCTGTGATTGGCACAAGCAACATGGCGATATTTTGTACATAAAAAGAAATGCAGAGCTGGGTAATTTCCTCTTGAGAACCTTTAAAGAGCACACAGTTTGTGAACATTGCCAAGTGATAGGCCTGGAAACACTTAAATATCTCTTTCCTAGGCTTTTTTTTACAAGGTTTAAGTGATTCGGAGGTCACAGAGGAGACATCTCATACAAAACAGACATCAGAAATGCATTTGTAAATGTCAAACCCTGGCCCAATTACCAGCGAAAAATTCGACAACTTCATTTGAATGGTGTGATTCATCTAGGGAGAGTAATGACATGCAAGTTGTCCATAGCCTCAAGACCTTTCACAGTGCTGTTATGTCCAGTTGTGCTACATGCAGTGATCAGTTTATTAAGGAGCCTTGGAGGCAAATTAATTATTTAGAAGTACAATAAATTGAGAATTCAGTCTTCCCTCCCTTAATGGAAGTAGCATTCTTGATATTACCATTCGATCCTCAATACCAGACATTGCTGAACTCTTATTGGAAGAAGACCTATTTGAGAAAACCTGGAAGTGAAATAAATAAAGCCTATAAATCAAAAATTACTTTTAAGTAACGCAGAGCTCTGTAGTGTTTAGCAGGTCTGCTGGGATTGGTAGTTACTTTGTTTGGCTTACCCAGGCATAAATGTCCAATATAGATTACTGCAAAACCTGTTACTGAAATTAAAGAAAGCTAGGCTTGGCTTGGAGGAGAGCAATTACTCTCCCTGTAATAATTGTTGGTGTTACGGTGGTGTATTCAAAACTTTTATGAGATCCAAATTCTTACATGTTTCCACCTCTTCTTCTTAATTGGAAATTCATACATATGAGGGTAGCTGAGGAGTCTGCCTGAATATAAAATGATCTAAAGAAAACAACCCTGAGCATAAACAAGCACGAGTAAGTGACAATATAAAAAATATTACCCATTCCTCCGGCATATTTATCCATTAAAAGGAATATATTCAGGTTCTTGCTCTTAACCAAGAGATGGCTATGATTTGAATAAGAAAGAGGCTCAAGAAGCCCAGTATATGATTCAACCTTACCTTCACAAATTTTAATGATAGCCAGGAATGAAAATTGGAATCTGCAATCAATCAGTCTGTACTCAAGGGAACAAGAATATGATTAAAGACATTTCAAGTCCAGCACTATACTCATATTTATTTTTGCAATCTCACTGGCTACAAACTGAAAACAAAACTGGGGCCCAGGTATGTGCACTTCATACCTGTGTCTACGCTGCTGATCAGTGACAGCCCACCTGAAAAGGAAAGGTCACATCTGGCAGAGGTTTTCCAGCATTACCTGGAACAGGGCAGGCAAAGATGCTAAACAAAATATAGCCCTCTCTTCTTCAGCCTACCATGTGAATTTGTTGGCTGATGTAGGAATATATGACCTCTCAAAGAAGGAGGACTAGATACTGAATTATTTCTTCATCTCATATAAAACCGAGGAATTGTTAATGCTCTGAAGATACTTTTGCAAAAACAATTGCTAAAAATTCATGGGTGCCATCTTGTCTATAGTTTTAGGCAGATTTCATCCCCAAGGGAAATTAATCAAGCCACATTAATACATACTCAGCAGACTCACAAGTCATAACTGACGTCTGGTATAGTGATTGCTCATGTCATTCCACAAAAGCTTTCTCTATTAGAACAGTCTTTCATAAGCTGCTACTAAACTTCTCTTCCAAAGTGGAAAGTCTCAGCAGATAAATCTTACAAACTCATAAAGACTTTGTCTCTGGGGTCCGACAGCTATTTTCTGGTTGCTCTTAGAATATTACTGCCTCAGTTCTGTGTACTTTAACTCCAAGATTTCAGTGTGACTTCCAGATATCTACCATAAAGCCCTAAGTTTCCACTTTTATGTTTCTTCATTTCAGAGCTGAAGTATTCTCTTCAATTCCCAGTTTTTAAAATAAGCTACTAAAATGGAAAAGGCTACCTACTCCAAGAATACATGTGTATGTATCTTATCCAGAGTAGGTTAACTTCTGCCCAAAGAGTTTATTGGCAGTTGAATTACCATACTTTCTCTTTGCTGGATGGCAAGTGACTCACTCTGAATTACTCTATGTCAGGATGTTGGAGCCATGTGTAAAGTTATTCTTTCTTCTTTTTTTCCCCCTTTTTTTAGTTCTAAATTGTTCTGCGTTTCTTATATCCAGTTTAAGTTGTGTAATACCTGGAATATTTCTTCTTTCTCTAGAGTAAGTTTATAGGAATAAATCAGAAAAGTTGGAGAAAACACCATTGTGAAAGACAATGCTATCCGAGACAGGGTACTCTAATACATTTAATAATAATTTTATTAGAGTCTGGAAAGTGTTGAAAAGTAAAAACTTCATAAAGCAGAATTAGTGGGGTTTACCTGGAAACTTGTTAAAGAATTTGTTGTTTCTTGAAAAGAAGGTTCACACAGCCATTTATGTGAGAAAAATGTTTTACCTGGCCCAATTGTTCATTTTAGTTTTAAAAATATATCTCCACTGGATTCTGAAATTCTTTTCATTTTAATGCAGGTCCAAGCAAAATCTCTTTACATTTTATGTTGAATAATCTGGCAGCTTTTATAATGAACTTGGCTGCTTTTTTTTCTGTCTGTACTGGGGTGAATCTTTATATCATGGCTATCGCTCACTCAGCTGAGCCGTATTACTGTTCGTTTTATCTCAACGATGACAGACTAGGGGACAGAAGAACAGTTCAAGAATACTTATGGCAAATGCAATGCCGATCTTCACCAGCTGTGAAAAATATATTGTACTACATTGCCATCCTTTTGTGTGCTTCACACATCCTTTGTTTTGCCTAACTCCTTCCAGATGTCACTTTCCTCAAACAAATCACAGTCCTCAGGTTCTCAGCAATATTTACTTGCAGATTGAAATGTGTTTATGAACCTGGAGAAATACGTTCTTCTTTAGCCTACAAGAACGTATTTCTCCAGGTTCAACAACTGGATCGATACATCTTATTGTTGCACTCTGCATTATCGCATTCTGTTCTTGAACTGCCATCTCTTCTGGGTAGGGGCGTTTCAGATACAAACAGGAACCCTACATCCTTATAGTACTGATAGCAGTAGTAGACTTGATACAGTTTGCAAAGAGATATTCCTGTCTAAAGAACTGGACATTTTTCACCTCAAGTGGGGGTTTGGGTAGCTTGTTATCTTCCTAAGTCAAAACTGCCCCAGGAGACCTGAGGCAATCTGTAGGATCTCAGCCTGTTTTTCTCCACGTTCCAGTCCATTCCTCTCCCCTCTTGGCTGCTCATCCTCCAGAGAAGAAGGGCAGGGTTCTCTTCTAGGCTCAGACAGGTCAAGGAGGTATTTAAGAATGAATCTGACCCAAAAAAGTCTATCATAGTAACTTCTAGTGGATCTGATCTTGAGGCTTTGTGAATCAGCAAGATTTTGGTCTCCAGGAAATTCCGAAATACTTTTTAGGTCCTATTCACAATAATTTGGCACATTTTTGGCATCCCAGTGAGAGGCAGTGGCTAGTTGTTTACTCCTCTTACAGTGCCCACCTGAGTGCCAGCACTTAATAACTGCTGACTACGTGGCACCACTATAATGATAGCACTAGTGATAGCACCACTATACAACAATATCATTAAATCATTTTCCCAGAGGAGATTATAGACAACGATGAAGCGAAAGAAGAAAACTATAAATAGTTAGTCTTGGAGAAAATCACTAGTTTATTCAGACAATTATCAGAAACCCTGCAGTTCCTACAGATGAAGGGTTAAGCTTTCCATGAACTCCATCTAACTACAGGTTTTATTTGGACAAAATATAGATTCAGAGAGAACCTGTCTTTGCACAGCTGAAATGCCCTTTCTCCTGTTTCCTTTCCCACTGGAGTAATTAGCTATGGTAGCGGTTCAAAAGTGGTTGCCTGGCATTTATGATTAGAATTGTTAATTCCAATTGCTAAATATTTCATTTAATAAGGAGTATAGTCTGCTTAAAATCTCACTTCTGCCTACATTTTTACATTTGAGGTTACAAGTAACATCTACAAATTATTGTACCTGAGAGATTAGAGAGTATATGTTCCCCCTATTTTTCAATGTGCTCACATGATGCATTTTATAGCACTTCAGGTCTAGGTATTTGGTTGTTTTCTTTCTATAATCAATGAGAGCCCCGTCCAGCAACGCTGGCTCTCCACATGGTGCTGTGAATAGTCCCACTGAAATCAGGGCCTCATTCATCATGCCTGATGATAATGGATTGCTAGATTGGGCCAGATCTCATAACTTCCCCCCAACTCTTTCTGAGGATGTTTTCAAACCATTTGGAAGAGAAAAATATATATTAAAACACCCAAACTGCTAAAAATACAAAGTACCCATAAAAATTGATGAGATTTCAAGATTTAGCTTTTAAGGTCACTAGAAGGGATCATTTGTTGGCTTTCTGTGTAACAGGGGCAGTAACAGTGTCATCCAACAATACCCTCTGTTAAGCGACCACACTTACGCCTAACTAAATCAAAGGTCTGAAAAGGCATTAAGCCTTTATTTTTGAAGAGTCTAAGTCTTTGCCTTATAATGGATTTCAATGACTAATCAACTTAATTTTGGAAACGTGTCAAGCTTTAAGTTCCAAAAATTGTTCTTGACAATATCTCTCTAAATTAGTCTTTGCTTTTGCCTACACTAATTACTGTTTTATCTATATACTCTAGATCTCAGAGGGGGTTGTCAGTAATAAAATGATTAAAAATATGTTGTTAGCAAGCACTTAAGTTAAAATTATTTTTACTGTCATTTTTTAATCATCAACTGTCAGGGATTTGAGTCATGCCCAATTTACAATGAAATCTGCATTTCTAACACCTGGAGAAGATACGTTATTCTATTGGCTTATGCTAACAAAGAGTACTCCAACAAGTCTTTAGGATCACAAAGTGGAAGCCTACCTATCCAGTCATAAATTTTCAGCAGTCTCATTAATTTATTTCAGGTTAGCACATGAAGGGGTTTTTATAACCATGGTTGCTACAAGGCAGGTAGAGTGCCTAGCAGCATGCATGGATTCCAGAGAGGTTTGTGATCTTCTCATCCTGCTGTGTTCAAAGTTTTAAGGATTGTCTTGAAGCGAATGTTTGATGGATAGCATACAGTGCTCTTCCATCCGGCACTGTGAGTCATAGCATTGTGTATTGTACCAGTTTATGCAACTTCCACAGACCAGCACATCCCTCACAGAGAGCTAAGTGTTTCTTTTTCCTTTCTCTAAGGACAAACTTCCTGATTCTGCTTTATATTCTTTATCCACAGCTTGTGAAGTGGAATAGAGTTCCAAATGTGGAGATGGTGACTTGACTCTGCTTTTTTCTTTTTTTTTTTTTTGCGTGGAGAAATAAGCCCTGATTAATGATGAGTTTCTGTTCACAGTGTTCTTTCTTTTAAAAGGCAAAACCTGTTCTCTGTGTGTGTGGAAGATGACAGATTGACAGCCCTGGGAGACTGAAAGCCCTCTGTTTATCCCCAGTACAGATACAACACAACTACTAAAAATGCAACTTTCTGTGAGCTACCCTGCCAGTGTATTTCAGCCCCGGTCTACACGGCCAGGGAAGCATCCAGGATGCTAGAGGTTATTTTAGTTATCCAGGCTATGCGGTCCTTTGTCTTTGCCGAAGCTACCCACCACTGTGATGGCAGTTTCTGTGATCTGGATGCCTGAGAACATCAGCTTTCATTGAGCAGACATCACGTGGTAGTGACTTTCATTTAAGACTGATCTGGTCTGAATTTGAACTGTGTTTCATAGGTAAATGCCTTAATGTCTGGTTTCCAATCACCTGAGCCTTCCAGCTACTCTGAGTGTCCCTTGTTTCAAAGGAAAAGAAAGAGAGGTTATATTTTGCATTGGTTTGACTCGGGAAAGTGGTCTTAGCTGATGATACATGGGGCTGAGTGCATTCATTTCAGTGCCTTGGTGCTTCTTTGAAACTGATGGGGATGCGCTGTGAGTTTTTTGTGACTCTCTTTGCACAGCTATAAAATCCAGCGAGTTCAGAGGGAATAGCTGGGGGAGCGGCCTGAGCATGTGACAGAGAATAACATAGTGAATGAGTGGTCATTTGCACACTGATTATTGCAAGAGATTTTCACAGATGCGGATGAGGAGGATTATAGATCATAAAATGCTTTAGTACCATTTTGGGAAGCGGTACACTGGAGATGTAAATGAGGAGATATTGTTAATGATCGGTTTCTTAGCACATTCCTGTTTCAAGGAAGCCAAAATTAAACAGGCGTTCTGCGGTGGGGATAGGAAAAGGAACACGTTGGCTGGGCGTACGGCTGTCTTGGGACAGAAGGCGTTGGTGAGGGAGAGGATGAAATCAAGGCAGGAA
>NW_009186547.1:11080-45819 GCF_000690835.1 Fulmarus glacialis
TGTGATCAAAGAGAAACAGAAGGCATGAAAAAACATGCAGAGGAAAGGTGACCAGAGAAACTCCTCAGGATCTTTCTTCGTGTCCTATGCCTGGAGTTCAGTCATACTGCAGTAGCCAGAAAGTGAGTTTAAGATTATGTGACCTTGGTGAATCTTGGTCAGGGATCTGCTCAGGCAGCCCAAGTGAAATACACTCTTTTTTTTTTTTTTTTTTTCCCCTGAAAATAAGGTTCTGTAGAGTCCTGGTGCAAGGAATTCAGCAGTTGCAGAAATTACTGAGGGGACATTTGGCCTTTGTGAACATGTGGTGAAGTGCTACCTTGCGCTACTACGGTGGCAGTATATGATTAATATTGCAATTAATAGCTCATGTTTCTCCCCTGTGCACCCAGATACTGAGCTGTCTGAAACCTGATTCAAGATATCTTGCTGCAGCTGCAGTGTTCTTGGTACAACTCCCCTGTGCTTTTAAAACACCGTAACTAATATTTCAATGCTATTCTATTCCCAAAGTCCCCAAATCTTATTTCATCTTTTTTTTCCTCTTTTCCCATTTTCTACAAATAACATTTGCTGCAAGGATGTGAATATTCTCTCCATGTCAGTGAAGGTCTACCTAACGTTGAGCTCTGTTCTTTCTGTATTTCCACACTGAATTCTAGAGCACGACAGCAATTCTCTCTGTCCTCCAAGACAAGGAGGGATCTCATACCATGAAAGATTGAAAGAGTTTGGGCCATTGAAGGTCCTTTACAAAATCTTTCCATCCAGCTCTAGAATCTGCGCAAGCCCAAACATTTCACATATGTGCCTGGTAGAGAATTTTGACGCTGCTTTCATGTGCTATAGGATTTTGAGGACATTAAGGAGCTTTCTGGGAGCACATCTAGTGACTCATAAAAAGCACAAATTCAGGATAGCTGGGGTTTTTCTGGTAAGTTTGCTGAGGGTTTAACTCATCGGATAGAGCTTTTTGTAATGGCTCCCTGAGAAATACACAAGATACGGGCTGTGAGTTTGCTCTCTTACCAAAAAGGGTTTTTTCCCTCCTTGAATGGCCAGTACAAATATCTTCCTGCCTCATCTATGAACATCATGTCCTATCAGGAAAATCTCTTTTCTCAGTAACCGAGAAAAATATTTGCTCTGTTTGCAATTTCATATGCTATCATGTGATAACAAGACTGTTATTTGGAAAAACTCTGTTGATTTTCATTCTTATAATTACAGTGCTTGCTTATTTGTCTGTTGAAATGTTCTTTGGTCGGTCCCCAAGGCCATTTTTGTATAAAGCCAAACTCAGTAACAAGTATTTTTATGTCTTGTTTGAATTGCTATTAGCATATGAAGATTTTTGCTATTTGTAAACTTTTCTATCAGTTCAGTTAAAATTTGAAACATAAATTTAGTTCAAGTAGCATCATCTGAAGCGTATGTACTTCATTTTCACATTCATTTTGTCAGCTATACATCCCCCATACCATATGGTATGATACTCTCAGAGAAGCTAAATCTTTTCTGCACAGTAATTGTTTTCATTTCTATTAAAAGAGAAAGGCACAAATAATAGGTACAGTGAAGGCATGCAATCTTTGGCATGTCACTAAATCCTTGATGTCTATTAAAACCTCACCAAAACTTGCAATTCCATTGACAGCACGTAGGAAAGCCTTTCTTCATCTGCTGTTTTTGCTGATGAGATGCCAAAAGTCTTTACAGGTACTCTCGTAGAAAAGGAAGGAAATGCAATTACAGGAATCATGCTCTTAAAAGCACCATTTGAGAAAAACAAAAAAGTGAAGTGATTCTATATATACTAGATCACCTCAGAGAATGATTACAAATGATGTTCATTTACAATAGAAAAGAGTGATAACTGATTTTTATGTATTGGTGTACATAAAAGATGATGTTTGAAATGTCCATCATTCTCTGCTAAGTCAGCTGTCCTCTTGCCTTTAAACTTACAGTTTAGCACAGAATAAGAAAATAGCTTTTATCGAGTTTAAACAAATCTAGTAGAACTAACTGAATCTGATTATTTTAATGAGAGGACCAGTGCTTTAAATGCTGTTAAATGTTAAATCTTAAAATCATCCTAAATACTTGCCTCAACCGCCTCTAGAACAGCTTTATACAGTGGCATTGTGTTGTTAGTTGCATGCACGCAGATGTGCTTTCAAAACAACAGCAAATTGTTACAAAAGACACACTACTTGTTTTCCTTGTTTGCAGTGCACTAGTATGGAATTAAAGGATTCCCTTAGAGACTGAAATGATAATTATACCTTTTTTTTGGTAACATGTCTAAACCGAAATGTCCAGAGCCAATCAGTTGGCATCTTTTGACATTTTTGTTGACTTTTTTTTTTACACAGAAGTAAATATGACAAACAGGATTCAAGCAGTTTTAGGCAGGGATTTCTTTCGTATTCACAACCGTTTGCTTGAACTGAAGTACAATATTAAAAGCATCAAGTTGCTGAAAGAGATGTCTTTGTGAACCATAGGTGATACATTTTCTGTGTTCTCAAATATAGGTGTAAATTGAAACAGAGTAAAACTAGCAAGAGCAAACAGGAAAAGGATTAAAACACTATGTCTTTGTTGTTTCATTTCCTTTACTACAGAGTGCAATCAATACTTTACAACAGGGTTAATATGGTCTATTCAAACATGCTATTATTCTTTCAAAATAGCACAATAACTTTATTAGTTATGCTGTCTGCAGTCTTTCCAATGTGACAGGATTGTGTGGGTGTTCAGATTGTAAGTAATTTTCTTGGTGCCCTCTGTTGGAGTATTTTCCGTGAGTGCTGACAATAGCAGCTAGCACCACACAGCTGCAGGAAATTTGAGTGGTGGAAGTTCTAATTCTAATTAGTATAATTAACACAAACAGAAAAACGTCCCACACTGAGAGACTTACTGTTTCTGCTTAGTAGTTATTGAATATTCAGATTCCACATCTGCTGGTCCTTTATTATTCAAGTGAGGTTGTAGTGGTTGGTTTTTTTTTTTTTTCTTTTCCCAGCTTCAGTGACATTCAGGTGCACTGAAAGGTATTTTAAAACATAGCCTAGAGACTGATCTGGTAACTAGTTGTTTGTATTCCTTCTTGTACTTTACTTTTGGAAAGCATCTGTTTTGTAAGTAAATAAATGTGAGTAAGCATTGGCCCCATTTGGTGTAGCAGTGCCTCTTGCGTTTGGTTTTGGATGAATTCTGTGTTCACAACACAAGAATAGAGATTGCTTCCTTTGCAAGAGAATCAAGATGGAGCAAGTTTAGAAATAATCTCTGTGACCGGCTACACCGCTGTATCGAACCCCTCAATCAAATGGTCAATGGCCAGCCTTCGGGAGGGGAGGAAGAGTGTCATCAAACTTATTATTTGAGGAGATTTGGATATCCTAGTGACTCACTTCAGAACTGGCTTGGATCTCATGGTCCCAGGGATACCATCCTAGGTAACTTTGTCAACATCCTAATCCTGGGCAAAAATCTTTTTTTTTTTTTTTTAAGCTTGCTCAGGTCTTGGCATTCAAAGCACCTGAGCATCACTGTTTCTGTTTATAATCCAGGGTGCGGGTATCTTGGCAGGACAGTTTTTCATTTGTCTTTGATGATATGTATCACCTTAGTAAAAGGGCAGAACTGTGATGTTCTTGCGTACAATGAGAAGTACCCTGGCTACAAGTAGCTGCATTTGCGTAGCAAAGTGTTACTCAGCACTACTTTGCTATGCAAAATAATAGTCAGTAGCATTCGGTACTGCTGAATAAGTGTGTTACCTATATGGCTGGTCCCCCAATGGACAAAATATGGCAGAAAGTAATAATCTGAGAGGGGATTAGTTAACATAGAAAGGACAGATATGTTGGCTGGTGCTTATGAAAATGGAAGAATTGAGGAAAATGTTATCTGTTGCAATTAGGTCGGTGTTGGGCAATCCGGACTGCCTCACCTGCCAAAGTTAGAAGTGGTCATATCTGCACAAAGTGATAATTTTTCTATCCCTTTTCTTGTCAAGATTGAGTCAATCATCATGTGACAGACCACCCATGTGTAAAAAGATATATGTCTGGTGGGAGCTGATATGGAACCTGCAGATGGGCTTACTGGCTTTGAAAAGCAAGTAATTTTCCATTAATACTTTCTGTAGAGGATAAGGCCCTGATACCTTCCAGATGAGCTGTAATTAGGCTGTTATTTGAGGTCTCAGATACTGCAGCTGATAACTGTGCAAGTTCTAGTCTTTTTCTAAATTGCCCTTTTATGTTTCAGTCTGGCTTTCTGTCTGGGTATAGCACTGAATGAATCACTCATGTTAATTAACAGTCAACATATTAGCTGCATGAGTTGTTTATAATTTTTTCTCTCTACGTTGGCCTCACCTCAGATATCTATTATTAATAGTAAACTGTTTTGTAGAAGCACCCACTTGCAGTTAGGTACTGTGCAAATATGTATAAAAACACAAACCCACAAAGCATAGAAACTAAAGAAAGATAGAATTAATGACCTTATTACTCCAGTCTGAATCTCTGTAACAGCAGCTAATTTTCAATACGGGAATTTTGTTTCTGCAACTTACTTCTTCGTTAGAGATTTCTCATTCTTTGTATGCAGTCCAAAGAACATGTATTTCCTCAACTATTTTTAAATGAAACAAGTATAACACTTGTAGTAGCCTTTTTCATGTTAAAGGATCTAACTTTGGCACTTACATAATTACTAGGATTTATATGTCATAAATGTACATTGCTCAATTATAATATTTTGAAATATTCATTTGGGGTCTGCTAGTTCACCTGTGCTTCTTTTCAAGTGTTTCTTACATGATCACTTACCCTGAAGTAATTAGCAAGAATCAGCTGATCTGAACTAAAATAAGTAGTCCTTGGCATGGATCTCATAAAAAATGAGGTATTCCCCAAGAACTACATGGTTAGATATACAGAAAGAAAGAATTAAATGTACGGAAGAATGAAAAGTGCACAAGCATCAATGAATTAGTAAGTATATGCTCTCATACACATGTCTTCTTACTAGGAATTGTAAGGAGCTTGGGAGTGAGAGATCGAGGTGTTTGCAAGTGTCTTCTGAAGTATGTAAATAGATGGGATGCCATAAAAAACTGAGAGCTGGAAGAAAAGAAAAAAAGCTTACCAGCTTTTCCAGAGGGTGGAAGAATATGAAACAGCAGTGAACAGCAGAAGTTGGGAAGGCTGCAGGAAGACGGGAGCAGAACAACAGCCTGAGTGATGGGCTGGCTTTTGGCTTTTTTGTGCTGTGGAGCTGAACGTCCAGTAAGGACTGAGGGCCTGGGAGCAAAGAAGAGAAGAATGAGAAAAATCCCAAGGGGAGAGGTCTGGAGAATTTCTTCTGGGATAAACAGGAAGGCAAAAGATTAAAAAGTCCTGTCATGACAGAGTACTTTAAGAGTGGAACAGGACACGGGAACAGTGCGTATGCCCTATAGCTGAGGTGTACAATGTAGTGGGGGGGGAGCACTAGATGGAGAATTGCCCTTCTAAAGCACTACACATAGAGTTTGTTGAGTTGGTATTTTGTTTATGGCTAATCAAGGGAATTGCAAGCCAAGTTCTGACTGATCAGTCCTGTCAGAAACCTGGCTCCCTGCATCAAGTGTTTGCGCTGCCTTAACAGACAGAAACATCCTGACTGCATAGACTTTTGTGTTTGTTTTCCCTCCAACTGGTGATATCCTTGGTCTAGAGGAGATAAAAGTGTTAGGTGAGAAATGTTAAAATACATCTAATTACACTGCATTTACACCTGCAGTTAGTCTGATAGAGGTCATAGGTTAAAAAAATCCAACAGATAAACAGAAAATATTCTCGTGGGTTTTGGGGTTTTATTATCCTTAAGTGGCTGCTTGCATGGACCTCTGTCAGGACATAGCTAACTGGAGCAGAAAGATATCACCACTTCACACTACCTGCTACCGAACACTAACAGAAGATAACTGTGGTACAAGGTCATTCAGGTAAGTGAAGATCACCTTATCTGATAGTCACCTGAAGCAGACCAAGTTTGCAGGGAAGCAGGTGAGGCATGTCCCCTTGATCCACGCCACCAGCTCTGCAGGAGGTGTCTTAAAATACTTCATCCATTTGAAAGTGAATGTATATTCACTCTGTCTTACACGGCAGCCGTGGTGGTGGAATGCTTTCTGGTTTGTTCCTCTTTCAGTCTTGCAGTAGCCAGTAATAAATAGCTTTAGTCAGTAGCAGTAAAGATAGAAAAATAAAATTGTAGCTAGTATACCATATGTTGATTTGCAGCTAGGATGCAAACCCTGCCTTCAATAACATCTGTGTGAGACAGCTCTGCTATCCAGCTGCCATCACAGTTTTCTCTTTGGAAAAAGGAAAATATGTTTCTACATCTGAGTTCATTTGAGGTACACGCTCCAGAGGGGCCAGTTCTAGCATTATGTTTTCTGAAAACTTATGCCAATTGTCAGTAAGACTTCAGACATAGCGGTAAAGCTTGTTCATCGAATCATAGAATCATTAGAATCATAGAATCATTAAGGTTGGAAAAGACCTCTGAGATCATTGAGTCCAACCGTCAACCCAACATCACCATGCCCACTAAACCATGTCCCTAAGTGCCTCATCATTCTTGTTATATAGAATGGCACTGTACTAAATATTTGCTGTGTGCTTTCTGTGAAACAAACCTAATATTTGACCCCTTAGGTTTAGATGCAATAGACATATGCCCCTGACATTGCTGTCTTCACTGAATATTTACTGTCACATTAAACTGATCAGTGAATTCTGTGGTTTCATGGAAGGGAGAAAATACTTAAGTAAGTAAGTGAACAGACTGATTGTGAAAAGTCATGAACTTTCCAGAACTGAGGTTTTTATGCTGAGAATTACTGTATTACAGGGAGTAGTTTTAGAATTACCGTAGAAGTGGGTGTCACGGTTCTGCAGTTGAGCTGGTCACAGCATTTCAGTATTTTTTTTTCTGTTGAAATGTGTTGTTTCATAAGTGTGCCATTTCAACACATTTTGAGAGAGGCTCTCCCATCATCAGATGGTCATTAGCACCCGTCATGGAGGAGCTCTAAGGTCAGTTCTCTTTTCTGATGACTCAGAGCGGAGCATATCACGCATCTGAATTTCACACATCCTGAAATTCAGAGATTTCTGAATAATCCGCACATTAGACTTGTAGGAGAGATGTCGTTTGTCCCATGTTAATATTATAGCAAATGGACTCATACCTGCTTTCTGAGTCGAAATGTGCTTAGTAAATCCAAACACCATACCATTCACATGAAAATGTTCAGAAAGTGGTTTTACCCTGTAGGACTGGAGTCATATTTTTAAGACACAGTCATTACATGAAACTAATTTCATAAACTATAAGTATGAGGAAAATCAGGGCTACAGCTGGATTTCCTATTTCTGAAACACAGGAAAAGGTGCAGTAATAGAGCTATTGCCTCTTTGTCCTCTTCCAGAAACAAATATATCCAGTTCTGCTTATTGCCTGTGATCCTTATTGCAAGCACTTACACCATGCATGTTTCCATGTCTTTCTTTGCTTGCTGGTTTTTAGGATCATTCAAAACAAAACAAACCAAACCAAACAAACAAAAAACCCCAACCTCAAACCCAAAGTGTTATTTTTTTTTAAGCTAAACTCACCTCATGCCACAGTTACCCTTCAGATATCTGTTTATTTTAAATGGAGCTATGCAAGGGATATTATTTATTTAGTAACTGCAGGTCAAACAAAACTGTATTAGTGTAGCTTATGGGATGCATTAGTAGTATTACAGCATCTCAGAGCCTTGTCATGAGTTAGAGCCATGTGGTGTTTCATGCTGCATCCTCAATGCAGGAAAAGACCCCCTCCTTCAAAGATGAGATGGTCTAGGACAAAGGACATCAAACACATACATACAAACAGGTCTGGAGGTGAAAGGAAATAACGTCTCAGTGACGAACACCAGTTGCCCAGCTGGTTTTGAGGACACCTTCATATCGAAGAAATACTGGAACTGCTTATGTACTTTGAGTCCTGGTTTTCACGTTTTCTGGAGAGGAAAAATAGCTTGGAAGCAGATTTATCTGTGCCTACAAGTTCTTGACTGCATTTAAATTCCTTTGAAGACCAGAAGTATTTACAAAATACTTCTTCCCTTCCTAATGTAAAAGGGAGCTCTTTGCTTATGCTGCTATTCCTTATTTTGCACTCCCAGACGCTTTAGCTCTCGATTTGCATGGAATTTCTCATTTTCTTTTAAATTATTTTTCCATATAGAAATACCTTCAGATAGCGAAGGAGCTGCAAATTGTAGAGAAAAGCAGGATGGCATATCAGTTTATTGCTGCTCCTGCTGGTATTTGTGATGAGATGCCAATGACAGGCAGGGTAAGGTCTGTGGTGCCCCTGCTCCCTCTTTCTGGCACTGCTGAAGCTATAAGGGAACCCCCCAGAATGTCTGTGTGCTGCACAGGAACGTGCTGTCCCCACCCCTCCGCAGACTCAGCGTACCCACGAATGTACACGCACAGATGGCCCCGAGCTCAGCTGGTGTAAATCAGCGCTGCCCATCCGGCAGACTGTATGTACTTGCTGTAAATAGATGCTGTGCGTTATATATCTGTGTCCGTGTAAAACCACATTCCTGCAATATTGGGGCTGAGAACTTAAATCTATAAAACTCAGGCAAGTAAAATTAAAGTTGCAGTCACTTGCTCCCCTTGACGTACAAAATATGGTACTTCATTACATGTTTATTTTTAGTGCATGTACAATGCAACATGAGGGACTTAATGTTGCCATGGGAACCATAACTTTGAATTCCTGACTTTTTATGCATTCATTTTTTTCCTACAATGTTTTATTAAAAAAAAGTGCACAGAAAGATCATGGACAAAAAAATATTGGACAGAACTCCAGTCAGTGGTACAGTGGTATGACTAGCATCAGGGGGAGAATAACAAACCTAAAATAATGTCAGTCTTAAATAGTAAACAAAATTATAATTGACAAAACATAATGAGTTTGAATACAACTAAATGGATCTGGCAACAGGATCCCATACTGCTGCATATATATGTCTCAGATTTTATATATCTGCCCCAAATTTTATTGAACTAGCACCTGAGCATGATCATTTTTCTGCCAGTCTGTTGTAATGGAAAAACAAATAGCTATCAAAAGGAACAGAAAAAATGGATCTATACTCCTGCGTGGCGATTCAGCCCTAGCTGCTGAACATGGTAAAAGGTTAATTTTGTTATATATGTTGATTTTTTTTTAAATTCTCTTTTTCTCTCTCAAAACATATTTATCCTGAGGCAGTTCTATTCTATCTGTCTTTATTGCACAGTCTACACTATAGCCTGTAAAGAAAGACAGTGTTATGACCACGGTACCATTTTGTAACTCTGGAAAGATGCTGGACACAGCAGTAGACATTTAATAGATACTTTTAAACTTATTATTGCTCATTAAGGAGGAGATTCTTCTTTCAGCTGCACGTTCAGACTGCCTGGAAAATGGAGATTTCACTACTATCCTGTGGGCTCCAGGGAAAAAGTACCTGAGCCCTATAACTTGTCTCTAATCTCTCCAAAGGAAGGGGCTGATACTGATGGAGAAGGTTCATTGCTGTGCCTTTGACTTCCATCCAGCCATAATCCCTGCCTGACATAACTCCATCTGTGTGAATTTTACACCTTATACAGTTAACAGCAACGTGAAGAAAAGCTCACGCGGTGTCTCAGAAGATGTTATTTACAATCACTTGCCAAATACGCAGTGGCCTTGCTGTGCCCATAATACTTTGGCTGGTTTCTAAGAGTTTCTGAAACACAGTGAATAACTATTTACAGTGAATAAAGTATTTTACAAACTATTAGCAGCATACTGGTTGATCCTTATATAGTGCATGGGTATAATTGGCAGGTCAGAGAAAACTAGTGCTTTATTACTTCTGTGCTGTATTGGATGGTGCTGTCACCGAAGAACATCCCAGATGGAGATAAGCACAACCTTTAATATAAAAGGATACAAAAGTTAGATATGCATAGAAGTTACTGGCAAATATGCATGTTCTGTTTACAAAGCTCAGAGATGTATTAGAACATCTTTCTGTAAAACAGTTTGTTAGTATCAAAATAGTAGCTGGGAGAATATGCAGACATTGCATGTCTGTACCAGACACTCCTCTGAAGAGTTTAGGTCACTTGCAATAGCTACTGGGGCCTGAGTTTCTTTACTGGCATCACAGATTTATTTTGGCAAGTGTGTTGTAGGTTGAGCACATAAATAATACACAAATAATATCCAGAACTGTGCGTATCTGTTCACATGTTTTCTCTATGAACAGATTTCTATGTGAACGAAAAGGACAGTGCCGGTTTTATCTGGTATAATGCTGAAGTAATCTACTGTAATCTTTAAAGATAGATACCCATGAACCATGACCATGTTTGCTGTCTAAGACCCTTTCTTCCCCATGAAGGCTGTGCAGCAGTGACTAACCACGGCTAGACGTGTGGTCACGTTGTTTTTCTCTGAAGAACATCCATCTTAAGACTGTACTTAAACAAGCCTGGGCAAGATTTTAAATTCCCTCTTCCAAGCAACCACTTGTGATTGATCTGTTCTGTTATTGTTGCCTTTCTTTTGGACAGCATAACGTTTAAGGTTTTGTTGTAAGCTACCTTTATCGAGAAACAGAGCAAGAATCATTTGCAGGTATTTTTTAATATGTCTGTTGATAAATCTATCTTTGGGAAAACAGTAAGGGTTCCAGTCTCCCAGTTCAGTATATGCTGCTTATGGTTTTATTAACTTTACTGCAGCGATATCCAAGGAATCAAGGATTACTAATCGTCATGGGTATTCTCCAGGAGTGGGAAATCCTGGATAACAGGACTGCTGCTGGAGGGCATGTTCTTCTCAGACTGCTGCCCTGAATGCTGGTCTGCTACTCTGCTGGTGGTGCCACCAGTTTCCTTTATCCTTGCACACATCAAAATAATGTGAAGAAGTCACATGGCCCCTTTTAAAATCTGATTACAAGCACCTGACCACTCAGGCTAGTTTCTGTTGACAAAAAAAAATGGCTGTATATTAGGGATTATTAGAGAGCTCAGAGCATTTTAAAGGGATACAACTGTTTTTCTATGCACTATGATCCTTCTCTCTTGCATTCATAACCCGAGGTCCATCCTCTGCTACACTGTGGAGCCTAAGAGAAAGTCGAACAAAATGCTTCTGTGTGCTCTCTCCCTTCAGCTCTGGCTCTGCCCTCTGTTCCAGGCTCATGTTTGTACACAAAAGCATATACATCATTCACAGTGGCAGAAGTAAATCTGGATGAGCCGGGCCCCTTGCAGATGTGGAGCCAGAGGGCATGATCAAGCATGCAGTTGTTGACTGATGGCTCATTCGCACAATGTGAATCTGAAGTAATTCTTTCTACTAGATAGTTTAGCTTATTGTTAAAAGAAAATTGCTTGGGTTTTATTTGGGTAATGTGCCTGCTGGAGGGGGTGTGCATAGAAGTTTTTGCATCTGAGCGCACTGAGATGCATAATATTAGTGTGATCATGATGTCATCTTATTAGTCCTTTTTTGTCAGTGAATTGCAAAGATCTGTCAAGGCCCAGTTTAATCTACTCCCTGTAATAGGATTTGTCTGTAGCTCGAGGAAACAGAAGCTTGTAATGCATAGGGTTATTAAGAGTGGGATGTAAGCTATTTGAGACTCTTTAATAAAATATAATATCAGTATATTCAATGAATATGGAAAGAGGGATCTAAATATTTCTTGTTACAACCTTCAAATATCTTGGGAGAGGAGAATGATACCAATTAAAACAAGGGGAAAAAAGCAATAGCTCTCTGAATTCTAGCCTTCTTCAAAGTTAAATATTGATGTAAGCTAGAGTTCAATTCAAGAATCTCATTGCCCCTGCTGTAACCATTAAACTAAATCCCTGCCCCATTCCAAGACAAGGTTAATGTGTTTGGGGAACCTTGCGAACAACAGCTTTAGTTGCTTTCATGTACACCCATGCGTAGCCCTTTTGCAAACAAGGCAGTTTTAAACAAGGAAAGATACAGCTGCCAGGAGGTACAAAGTATTCTGCCCTGTGACTTGCCTCACTTCCTATGTAACAAGCTTTGAGACAGTTGAAAGTATTTGCAGTCCCAAACCTCACTCACCTCCTCCCTCAGTGCCTTGACAGGAAACACAAAAATCGAAAGCTTTAATTGCCTCTTTTTAGAGGGAGTTTTGGTGTCCGGAGCAAGCAATCAACACGAAGTGATTGAATTTTTTTGTGGATAGAGCCATTAGGAAGAGGGCTCTGTTTTGTATGCTCCTGAGCATTAAGGTACACTGTGGTAGGAAACAGGCTGCTTTAACATAACATTTCTGATCCTCCTCCACAGTTATACCCATCACATGTACAGTCATATCGCCGGTATTGGAGATTCCTGGAACTGGAATAACTTAAAATAAACTAAGACTGGCATCTTTTAGTCAGTAACATCTTTGCAGCCCCTATAGTACATCAAATTCACTGTTTACCTTGCTGATTAATATGACCTTGTCTGTGTTGTATCTAGGCAGGTTAAATACCTAGATTGCCAGTCACTGCGAAAATGTCACTAAATCTATTGAACTGAAATGACAAATAAGCAACTTGGGACGCTTCTACTCACTTGAGGTACTCTACAAGTACTCCCTGATTGTGGTCCTACAAAAGTACCACAGGGCAAAATGTATGTTTTGAAACGATACATCCTGGTTCCCCTAACTGGTTGCCTCTGAATACAAAGTTTAGATTCAGATCTCCGAACGCCTGACCCACAGGCTGTGCCGACATGTCGGACACAAGTAGTCCTCAGTCTGTGGAAAGAGAGAAGGGGGGGTGAAGGGGCAAATTTCACTTTCTGTTTGTTGGGGCTGGGGCTGGTTTGGGGGTGTTCTTTAGTACTTGCAGAGTTTTGCAGGAGCGGCAAGTGTACGGGAGTAAGTGTGTTAAGATTTTTTGGTTTTAATCGAAAGAGAATTATTTGGGGTTTGTCATTATGAAATGAAAATTCTCTTTGGACAACGATAAAAGAATGAGATGAAACAAAAGGGGATTTTTCCCTAAGGAATTATCCTTAGTTAAATGACTAAGAATTTGTTATTAATTAACTTGAGTTAATCTGGAAAACAAGGAAGTTGAGCTCCCTCTGTAAAGTTATTTGCTAAAGGAAATAGGCCTGGATATTATCTCAGATAGACAGAAGGGAGAAGGAGTATAGGTCATTTTTCCCATTAATTGTATTTGAGACAAAATCTTACAGTGAAAGCATCAGAGAGAAATTTAGGCCAGTCAGGACACAAATATATTCCACTGAGGCTTTCCCTGGGTCAGGAGGAGCGTAGTGTGCCTTCAAGGAGTCCAGGACTCCCAAAAGGGTTTGTAAACTGGCTTGTGGAGAGACAGCAGATGGTTATTCTTGTGGTCTCACCCATCGTCTGTCAGGAGGCTTATTCACGTTGGGAACTGTTGCAGTGGTGAGACTGCTGTTGAGGCTTAAATTGGACCTTACCAAAGAGCAGCACGTCTCTATCTGTACTACTTCCCTGAAGTGTCTCAGGTTACTCCTCTGAATCCTTCTTTCCAAAGCAGATATTACCTCTCTTTTTTATTAGAGAACGTGGAACATAAAACATCTTTTTTATTGCTACTCTGTTTTGGGTCCCAAAGGTTTTGCTTATGATGAGCAACACGACATCCAAAACATTTCATAACTTCCTGAAGAAATTTGAAGTCTGTAATTTTCAGCGACTTCCAACACAGCAGAGAATTGAACAGATTGAGAGCCCCTCTCACAGAGGGAGTGAGGAGGGCAGCGCTGAGCGGTGCTCGGGGGGCACCAGCAACACAGGTTACATGCCTGTAACCTAGGGAAAGCAGCAGCTCTAACAGGCCATGGCTCTCTCTACAGTCACAAAACTTAACTGGAAGGAAATCTCAAAGAGAGAAATAGGATTTATTCTTTCCTCCTTTCACAGAGATGAGCGTTTTTCCCAGCCGCAAATCCTTCTCAATGGCAGGGACCTAGGAACCAAGCCCTTCCGATTCTACGTCAGAGAAAGCAGAGATGTGCCGTTTCCCTCTTCACTACTTCCGATAGCCGATGGCACAGGGATGAAAGTAATCACTGGGGGCAGCACGCAGGGTACAGATCAGCCCTTTGCCTGAGCTGAAGCAGGAATTTGAAGGTTGTTTCAGTTTCGCAGATAAATGTGTTAACCACAGGCTATAGGGCAATCCAAGGAGCATCTGGAAGCCTTCCAGACCAGGAGGTCTATGGACGCTCTATCAGGTGGGCTGCAGTTCACGCTCTCTGACTCAACACATTTCCACATCTGTGCACAAGAGAAAATCTTCAAAGAAGAGAGCAGGAGAGACCAACTTTAGAAACCACTATAGCCTAGTGAAAAACATGCTTAGTGAAAAATTAAGAGACCAACAGTCAAGCAAGAATGAAAGTTTTCTGTGCATCTTAAGTACGTTGACTTGCTGGGCATAAGCGAAGGAGTTAATAGTGGGAAGTAGCTTCTCCCGTTCCTGCCCGGGGTGTGGTATATATTCCAGTATTGCCAAGTGCAGTCGTAGCTGCCAGTTCCCCATGCAGATGAAGACTGCACCCAGGCCTGTGCCTACCTTCCAGGTAAATGCTCTAATGGAGCTAATGGTGTAATTAGCGGGATCGCTTCTGTCTCTTCTTTGCCTTTTGCTTGCATTAGACACAATTCCAGAAAACCAACACGATCAGGCTTTGTAAAAGCCATAATTAGGGGCAGGGAACACCTAACTTTCAAATTCTACTGTTTTGTGGAAAACAAAGAGTTTTGCCAAAGACTTTCAGTGGATAGGATGAGAGAGTGTTAGTAATCTTAATGCTTAAAAGTTGAACTAAGTGGCACCCTCAGGCATCCTTAGTTGAACTAAGGTGGCACCCTCGGGTCTTAATCATTAGATTACAAGAGAGATGAAGTTCTAAAACATGGACATAAAAACAGATAAAAGAGCAGTGTTTTTTCAAAAGCAAAATATTCCTAATTAATTAATTTCCCACTCAAAATCTGAAGTGTATCTCACCTCATAAACACTCAGATTGTTGAAAAAATATAAGAAATTAGTTCCAGTGATGTAAGGAAAAACAAGGACTGACAAGAGAAGGCATGAACAAGGTGGCAATGAAGTTCTGCAAGTGAGGCTATTTCTGGTTGTAAATTATTTTAATAAGGCACACAAGAGTGAACCTGCTTCCAATATAATGGTGGAAAGTCACTGCTAAGCTTACTGTGTTTTACTAGAGCTAGAGGCTGCTAAAAGATTTTGGGATTTTTGGGCCCGATCTTGTGCTCATCAAACCCTTGTATAATCTCAACAGTAGGGTTGCAGAGTGGTTCAGAGTGCAATCCTATATGTTTCAAACAAAGTTTATAAGCAATGAGCCTGTGAGATCAAGATTGCTAACTTCAGACGGTTAAACCTTCTGTTGACTTCACCTTTCCAAAGATTTCAGGACTAAATAAGAGTCTGTGGTCCATGCAGCTCCAAAGGAAGCAATGCTCCACGCTTATTTTTTAATCTTATTTGCAACAGTAGATAGAATAGCCAATCTTCAGGCACATGTACACACATGATAGGCACTCTGTTAGTGAGATATCACAGACCATACATCAGATGCAGCGATAACAATTCTAATAATATTGAATAAAACTGAGCAAAATTAACCCACAGGAAAAAAAAAAAAAGATCTTGCATTGCAATCTCTTATTCTGTTGACTAATCTATCAAAGGAAGGAGCACTCGCACCATTTGAAACTACACTGGCCATTTTTCTTCCCATATAGGATCAATAGATATATAAATAGCTAGGTTACAGTTAGAAAATGGGTTTTAGATAACAGAGCTGAAGCTTGAAATTTGGATTGTTGATACAGCAAATGCCAAGATTCCTTTAACCCACAGATACACTAAAAATTGCACAGATCTGCAGAAAACAGTAAGAGGTAAGAAAATCTCTATAAAAGTGAAATTTCTCTGTACTGTTGGATCCCTTTGGCAACAGAGCTTCACTTTGTGAGTGGTGCATGTGGCTGGATAAGGAGCTATTTCCTACAGAATTTCTTCTTGAAAGCCTGAACTTTCCCTCTGGGAAATTTTTGTACAGGCAGTAAATGCTTTGCAGGCCATTGTACACAAGCTTGCCAAATTCTTCCCTCTTCCTAACTAACAGAGAGAAAAAGGTATCTGTGGTATTTTGAGAAAAGCAGTTGTAGCCCTTTTTCTCCCTCTACAGTGAATGTTAGGAATTTTTCTCCTTTATTTCGATCTTCCCCAGACTGCTGCAGTTAGGAGGTAGATTGGTCCAGAGCCAGAAAGTTGTGTATTGTCTAGTAGACTGCACTGACCAACTGTTACCTTCCTAAGTTCTAGAAAAAATATCTCTTAGAGTTGAAACCCAGCATAATAATCTGCATTGTTGTTGGACGACCAAGCATAATAGCGGTGCTCAAAAGCAAGGTCTGCTTCCTCTCAGTGGTTACAATCTCTATTGCATCTCACACACATCGCGGTAAAGAAACAGAGACCACATCAGTGGTATGTGGTGTCAGGGAGAGGTTGCCACAGCACGTGTGGTGTTGCTCAAAGAGAGGCACTGATGCAGCTCTAGTGCTAGATCTCTGGTATAGTCTAGAAGAAGCATTTGTCTCAGAATCCAGGTGCACAGACTGTCCATTCTGAGATGGACTGCAGGTTCCCGGGCAGCCTGCTTTGCAGCTGTCCTCACCTTCATCCTGGAGAATTCAAAGAATGATGACAAAATTACACGATATGATGTGATGGTCCATTATCTTTTCAGTAAAAGTGTGTACACAACAGACACTCTCAGGGGAAGCCTACTGTCTGAACCGTGAAATGAGGAGGTGGGGAGAGGGAAAAAGAACATGGGAATACATGTTCTGCAGAGAAAACCTGATCTTTTATAAAAATAAAACAGAAATGATGAGTGCATTGAGCAGACTGACAAAAACAGTTCTTTGGACTTGGCCATAGACAAGCTTTAAATGACTGTAAATTTAATTTTTTGTATATTTAATCTATGTAATTCCAAACATTGAATATACATACCCAGTGGTGAAAACTGCACATTCAGATATGAAGGTCAGTCTCTTTAATTCTAATAGATCAGACTTGGAACCTCTTACACCTCCTCTGAAAACCAGGCTGTAGCTGAGGAGAAGCAAGAGTCGAGCTAAGAAGCCCGTGACACCTCTGGTAGCATCAGAGTCCGTGGTGCAGGATCCAGGCTCAGCATCGCATACCAGGGCAGCAGCCTCCTCACTAAGCACCCTCCCCTCTGAGCTTGCCTTCCAGCCCTGTGCTTGTCAAGCAGTAGTCAGAGATCAACAGCTGTGCATAAAAACCCACATGTTTGTTGTGTGTGCAGATATTTCCAGACATAGTGCAGAAAATTCCCATTATTTTGCATTAATTAAAACTCTTGCTTAACAAGCACTTGTTTGCAATTCTGTAAATTTTTTTGCTTTTCATTAGTGCAAAATAATAAGAAATAAGCATGTACACTTTTGACACATTTCATCTTAGGAAGTCAGAGCACTTCGCAAATATTAATTAATCTAACACCCCATTTATTTATCAGAAGCCTTTAAATGTTCTCAAGTCATAAATGCTGCTGTACTGTCAGTGCAGCTTGTGTTGGTGATCTCAGTCAGTGCACCTGGGATTAATCATTCTGTTCCAAACAGGCCACGGCACATAATTTGTTCTAACATATATGTTTGACGAAGATGACATAAATGAATATCATTAATTATTTTAAGTGGCTTTAGACCTCCTAAGTGCAAGAAGCTTCCTTGTAGATTGTTGTTGGGTTTATTTTTTTTAATAATGAAATTGCATTAAAGACATTGAGGGTACAAATTATTTTTCATAATATAAGATACCTTGTATTTTAACATGTAAGGCAGAAGTTCTATGAGTTTCTAAAGATTTACTGTAGAATTAAGCACACCAGACTTTTTCCCAGATTAGTCTCAAAGCAGTGAGGTTAACAGCCTAATCCAATAGTCAGTGCTTTTGACGACATCCTTTATACGGGCTTCAACCAGATCAGGATGAGATCTGATGCAGTATATCCTCTTTTCAGCAAACCAGTTGTTAACATATACTTAAACCGTGTTGCTTAAAAGCACCTCTGGAGAGAGATTGCCTTGCGAGTATGCTTAAGGTTCAATATGTGCTCAAGTACTTTGGTGAACTTTAAAGAATTTAAAACATTTTGACAGGAATCCAGAATTTAGAAGGATTTGGGCAAGTAATTAATTGCATTTGAGAAATAGCTCTCTCATGTAACAAGCACAGGTCAATAAAAAATAAAATACTGAATCTTTTTTAGAAATGTGGTGCCAAAGGTAGTAAAATTATGTGTGATGGACAACTAATAATCTTTAATCTAGATCATAAAACAAGCCTTTCAGTCTCCCGTTACATGGAGGTATCTGGATAAGGGATGGAGATACCTATGGAAAGTGAATAAGACCCAAATGAGAAAGCTCAAGTTGAAAATCTTGTTTCAGGAAAATTTCCTGTGCAGACTGCCTCCCAGTCTTGAAGGTACCCAATATAGTGGCCTTTCTGTCTTTCTGTTAGACATGGAAATACGGTGGAGTCCTGTACTTCTGCTCTGGAGCATCCATGCTCTGTGCCATGCAGAGTGAGCCAGGCTCCAGGACAGAGGCTGCCTTGAGGTACCCCATTGCACAGGTATGCTCTGGCGTATGTTCTGTCAGGGAGTCCCTCGCAAAATGCAGAATCACTGATTCAGAAAGGAGGAAATTCCATCAGACTCTCTCCCGCAGTTGCATGCCTTACCTCTCGGCTGCAGAGCAAAGTGCCCCCAGCCCCATAGGGGCTGTGTGCCCCTTCGCGTAGTGCCCCACTTCCATCAGCAGCGCAGGGGACGCACAGCCATCCTAGCTGCACCGTCCAGGCTCTCTAGCCTGGTCAGAGCGCTTCCTTGAGTGGTGGGAGATGTAGGTCTGAAACCTCTAACTGAGGAGGTCCTGAACCGAATGTGTCCATTTCCTGAGAGAATGAGTTATTTTAGAAACCTACAAGTGCGTGCTTCTTCTTGTGGAGGTGTTGAGACTGTGAGTCCTGGCTAGATCCTGAACATTAGAGAGATGGGTATTTCAGATACTCCTCAGGACTCCGTGGTTTTTGGTGTATAGGCAATTCCATGTTCAGTGTATGACATTTCTTGATAATCATTTGGGGTGTATAATGGTCCTGTGTAGGCTATAGGGAGTGCAATTCTGGGTACATGTGTGTTACCTGCAGATGCCTAAACCATTTTTTAGATCTATTTCTAAGTGCCTGAAGTAGCCTTCTTAACATGGCAAGTCAAATTCAACTTCATATCACAAAAATTGAAGAGAAAAAGATCAACAAAACTAACTGTTGGAATAAGTGGAAGAAAAAGTAGGAAACCACTTATTGGAGAGTTGGGAAGTATAAAGACAATTCTTTGCTGAAGGAACTGAAACCATTTTATAAAAGTGCTCTGATGTGTCTTTGAAACTCCATTTCACATAGAGATAGCAATCTGGATTCTCAGCTGGTATAAACTGTCAGGGATACATTGAAGCCAATTTCCTCTGGCTTCTGATCTGGCCCAGAGATATGCTTTACTGCTACCTATAGTAGTATCATCTAGTATCATCTACACTGCCATCAGGATGAAATATACATGTCTGCATATAGCTTTGTGTCTGACAAAGACATAGAACTGTGCTAACATAGAAGAGAAAAATAACTAGTACAGAATAAAATGAATACCAATGGCTGAAAAATTCTGTATGCATGATAATGCACTGAATAGAAACTAAAGAGTTTCTATTTATTTACGTGGTGTTTTCTTCAAACTGGCTGATAGTTATATTAGCTTCATTTATAGACTTTTTCCAATGCAATACAAGAGCATATTCCCTTCTACTAAAGGCAGATGTTGTAGTAACACACCTATGTACTGCTACTGTTTCATGCAGAGAGGATAAAATACATGATGCAGTCAGGGAAATGGCCGTTAAGTGTGATCATTGCCCTGTTTTTTGGCAACAAAAAATGCTATGCTTTTCCTCCTTTAGAAATCCAAAAATTTGCAACCAGTCAGTTAGAATGCAAAGGCTAATGCGGACCAAGGGGTTTTTTGCAACATTTTGTCATATAGAGTTTCATAGCTCTCAGGGAGGCTTTATACAGGGTCTTCCTCCTGTGGAAAGCACACACACACGTGTGTGTGTGTGTGTGTGCACACGCATGCGTGCCTATTCTCCTAAGGAAGTTTACAAGACTTCTCCGTGTGGATGTAAGTTCAATGATGTCAGCCTGCAGGAACGCAGGTCTGGAGATGTGGAGTGCGATGGTACCGGCTGCATGACTACTGCCTGAGGTGAGAAATTCCAGTAATTTTCCCTGCTGTTATGGGAAACGTCGTATGTAATTCTAGTTTTGACAGGTTTTTCTGTAATTGCTATTTGGCTATTGGATGCACCTTTTGCTGGAACAAGACACTGCCCCTCAGGCTGCGATCTGACAGTCTGCGGCAGTGCTGCTGCCTCTGCTTCTGTGCTAACGCCAGAGTCTGCACAGCTCTGCATGGGAACCGCATGGGGAACTGTCCTGGTTTAAAAAAAATCCCACCCCAGCATCAAAGGCCTATTTCTTTATGAATGACTGTAGAAATACTTGTGCCAGCGTGGTAGTAGGAGAGTCAGGGGGGGTGGGGAGCAAGTGCCTGGGGAGGAAGGGGTGGCAACTTCTTGAGGTGACTCAGCTAATGCAAACTTGCCCACTGCCCGGTTCTAGTGTAGGTGTGTCCACTTGCACCACCGCCGCTCTGATTCAGGTTTGTGCTCAGTCGAGCAGATTTAAATGACTGCATAAGGCACAAGACAAAGGACAATTTAACCTTTTTTTGTGATCATAAGCTGCAAAATATACCATTGCCACTGGAATGCTGGAGCTGCCGTAGCATTGCCTCCAAGCAAGGTCTTGATGTGCTAAATGCAAGGGTGAAGACTTGTCATTGGTACTGACTTACCAACCAATTTGCCTACTGTGTACACAGCACCATATTTTTGACACTTTTGCCACCATTCAGCATGTGGAGTATGTTCTGCCATGTATTTTAAAATGGCTGTATCACCACCATTAGCAGGCAGGCAGTTTGAAATAATATTTGAAAGATCTGTTGTGCTCGTTTTGGCTGGAATAGTTAATTTTCTTCATAGTAGCCAGTATGGGGCTATGTTTTGGATTTGTGCTGGAAACAGTGTTGATAACACAGAGATGTTTTTGTTACTGCTGAGCAGTGCTTACACAGAGGCAAGGCCTTTTCTGCTTCTCACCCCACCCCACCAGCGAGGAGACTGGGGGTGTGCAAGAAGTTGGGAGGGGACACAGCTGGGACAGCTGACCCAACTGGCCAATGGGGTATTCCATACCATATGACATCATTCTCAGCATATAAGGCTGGGGGAAGAAGGAGGGGGAGACGTTTGGAGTGATGGCGTTTGTCTTCCCAAGTCACCGATACATGTGATGGAGCCCTGCTTTCCTGGAGATGGCTGAACCCCTGCCTGCCGATGGGAAGTAGTGAACGAATTCCTTGCTTTGCTTTGCTTGTGCACGTGGCTTTTGCTTTCCCTATTAAACTGTCTTTATCTCAACCCATGAGTTTTCTCACTTTTACTGTTCTGATTCTCTCCCCCATCTCACCGGGGGGGATCAAGCGAGTGGCTGGGTGGTGCTTAGCTGCCGGCTGGGGTTAAACCACGACACCTGTAAGCAGACAAACTCTAAAATTTGAAATTGGTTTGACTTGAATAGATTTGGCCTGAAGATGGGTAGAAATCTGAGCTGTACCAGTCAACCGTAGCTCGGCTTTAGCTCCACTGGTACTCGCAGTCACGCTCATTCTGGCACTAAGCAACCACTGTTCTTGCACCTTTGATACAAGGGCGAGATGCGTATAGGTAGTTCTTTAGTGCGAACTGACTCTTTTTAAAAGAAAGATTATAACTAGGAAAGGATTTTCACTAGGTACATGGTGTTGAAAGTTTGATTCTTAAAATCACCTCTTCTGAAAAATTCTGACATCAGAATATGATTAACTGTGCTATTCCTGTCATATCTTATTTCAGGAAGTCCACAGTAGTGCCATGGAAGTGGGAGAATATTATTTTACATAGCATGCAGATTTAATTTCGAGATGTATGCTGACAGCCTATGTTAATCCTCCTGTCATAATAAAACAAAGTAATTAAATTTGGAAAACCTCAAATACTCCTTTTACTTGATCTTTAGAGCTGCTGAAAATACTTTTACAGTCAGAAATACAACTTCTTTGCTTGTGCTGAGATAGTAGAGAGCTACTGGCCTTCCATCTCTGTCCTAATGTACCAATGACTACATGGTGGACATTTTATCTGTTCGTTAATATAAGGTTAGACCCTGAAGTCCATACACGCTTTTTATTCCAGCACAGTTCTCCCTAAAGTCAAAAGATTTTTTCTGAATAGTACTGATTAAACATGTCAGGAATTAGATCTGTATTTGTTTAGTGCCGACAGTGTGTTCAGTGCTGTCAAGTATGTAATTGTTTCTATCTCAGGCATTTAAAATGCTTTATATACTCCAGTGTCTACAGACTAACTCGAATAACTCCATGTTTTTTGATGAAAGACTCTTTCAGATTTTCTGTAGGGCCCTTGCAATAACCATAATTTCAGGATGAGGTTTCAAAACTTTTGTGAAAACGTGATCTTTTCTTTTCTTTTTTGTTTTTTTCTTTTTCCTACAAGGAAACACTGTGTGGGATTTCCTTTTTCTACTTGTGAAATTAAATTATTGCAAAGATAAGGAAATACAAGCTGAAATTCAGGATGTACTGAATAGCAAAAAATTTCCTATGGAAATGGAGCTCAAGACTTAAATTATAAACCTATCGGTTCATCTCATATGAAGTTCACTTATCAAAGGATATCCAACACTGTGCTAATAAGGATTTAAACAAAGTTATATGCTAGAAAAAAAGAACCCTGAAGCAGTGAAGAAGTAAGTGACCTCCTTACCACCTTTTAGATTGTGGGGAGGTTCTCCAGCACAGCTCTGAGGCAGCCCCGGGGAAGGTTTCCTTGGGTCCTGAGACAATGGCTGTGGTCCCCAGGACTGCAGAGGTTGACAGGATCTGCCATCCTGTCTGGTCCCTGTCCCCCTCCCATTAGTGATCCCCATCTCAGTGCTTCACTCCCCCAAGCTCTGCCTTTCGGGGGACAGAGCTAGGAGGCCAGAAGGGCAGAGCAGTGAAGAGCTGAGTACCTTAGCCTCAGGATGCAGAAAAGACAGAGGCAGATCCACTTTGGATCTGACTTCTGAGTTGGTCCTGCTTTAAGCAGGAGATTGGACAAGATGACCTCCACAAGGCCTCTTCCAACCTAGGTTGTTTATGACTCTGTGTTTTTATGAAAAAAACTTCTTTGAAGTGTGATTCATTTGAAAAGCACGAGCAGTTTTTCATGTAGCATCTATTTATAGTTACTGGATATTCTCAACATTTCAAAGCCTTTCTACTGCTCAGTTCTTCAACCTTGGATTAATGGCAAATATTTCTCTTTTGGCTTTACCTCTGAAAATCTTCTTATTGTATTGATATATGGAAATCAGCTCCTGATGTCTGAATAAAATAGAGTATGCATGTCCTTAATCAATACCGCAGTGCACCTAAGTCATCTGTGTAATTTGAGAGCCATTTTCTCTGTTATGCCAGTAGCTAAATATATGTGACCAGTAAAGATATATTGAAGTGCTGCAGTTTATGAATTGTCCCAAGCAACTACTAAGGCTAACATTAAAGAGGTGATTCCCTGATACCAGAGATATAGCAAGTACCTGGTAACAAATATATAATGGTCACAAGTATATGACAAATTAGCAAAGAAAGTAAATTGGTTGCAAAGTAATAGTATATTTAATGAGCCAAATCCAGTCCTGAAACAAAAAGAGTTGTTTCAGTTTGTCCTTTGAATTGTAGTTTAATAATAGAGACAAAAATAGCTGAGCAGGGAAATCAACCTGTCAGTCAAATTGTGATACCTTTACTTTCAAAAAGCATTTTATTCCACAAATATTCTATTAATTTGGTATAACACATAGGAGAGTATCACAGTTAAGTCATACAGCCTTGAGGTTGTAAGGGAAGACCCGAGGCAAGGTTAGCTTTAGTACCACAATTTTTCCAATTGATAAGTCGGAAATAAGCAGTCTGCTCTCAACAGAAACACTGAGGAGAGCAGGATGTTAAGTTTTATTGTGTATCCTGTTTTTTAGTCAGCTCAGTATTACTTTTAAAAACTTGCAGAGTCTTGTGCAGGCTTTGTGTGAACAGAAAATAGTCACAGACAGCTATTCTTTTGCTTGCTGAAAATTAGTATCAAGCACTTCTACAATACAGTCTAGACAGGAAATTGCCTTGTCCTTCAGCAGAAAATTGATTAGGTAATTCATTACATCAGTCATCTAAGACACTCCATCCTTTGAAAATTTGTTTTCTGTGGCTCTGATAAAGGTAAGATCTATAGGTCTTCTCTTCTAAGTAGGTAAGTCATCTTAGGCTGGACACTTCACACATGTTTTCTTAGGACAGCAATTCTTCTCTGTGGCTAAGCCAATTGAAGAAAAACATTAAACTTACCTGACGCTTATCTGTAGGGTGCTCAGGATACAGGACAGAATAAGCCTCCTATTAAGAACTTTTGGTGCTTCTGTTCCTCTTCAGCTCGCAATCAATGGCTTTTGTTCATGTCTGAAATGTTTGCACTCCCCCAAGAGAATGCTCTCAGTAGAACCTGAATATCCCAGAGGTATTGTCTTTTCATTGCCATTTATTGATCTTCATTTAAGTGTGTAGATCACAGCATATACGTTAACTCTGTAGATCAGCTCAGAAAAATTCTTGCTTACATGATGCATTCTTCTTCTGATGCATTAGGGTTTGCATGTTAATCACAATTATCTGACTTTTAGCATTTACAGTCAGCATGTGACATAGGTGAACCTGAAAATGTGCCCCATGGATTCCAGCCAACAGAAAAAAATAAGTCGGAGAGTAAAGAAAGGCAGCAATTTATACCATTACGACCAGGAAGAATTCAAAGGGCAGGAAAGTATGAACAGAACAATAAATGAGCTGAATGTAAGTATGACATGGCAAAAAGGAAAGCAATTAATAAATCAGTCTTTAAAAAGTAGTGGAGAAAAGAAAGACAATAAAAGAAACAGTTTTTAAAAAAAGGATTTTTAACAATGATTCACAAAAGGGTTTTGTCCTTTTTTCCCTCTAAACATGTAGTTTTACAAACCTGATTTGGACAGAAAGCAATTCTAAAAAATGCTGAAAAATGTTCTGAAGAAATGTCATGAATGATTAACATATCCTTTCAATGTTGTAACACCAGAAAATCTGTAAACTGGAAATTAAACCAATTTGACATGTAAAACGAAACAAACTCACCACATTTCATTGGCAAAACCAATTCAGAATCTAGGAAACTTACAGTATAAGTAATTAACAGGAAATTATGTTTTGTAATGATTTTTTATGGGAAAAACATGACTTGACTGACTGTTAACATTTTACTAATAGTGAAATCTACCTTATTTAAATTAGCGGTTTACATTTTTGCTTACCATAGTTGCTCATTTGTCCACACTTCAACTCAGTCTCCAAATCAAAGTCTAGTTACTTAAAAATAAAGTCAGGCACTTAGTATTAAATCACTGAATAACAAGATGGAAAGGAAACAGAAAAGAATAAAAAAGCATCAGCTCGGGAAAATGAAGGCACGAATAATGAGAATAAATAAACCCAGTCCTGGACAACTGGCCTTAGGTGGCCCTGCTTGAGCAGTGGGGTTGGACCAGATGACCTCCAGAGCTCCCTTCCAACCTCAGCTGTTCTGTGATTCTGTGAAAGCACTCCCTTTCTGCAAAGGTTTTGCCAGTAGTTTCTTAAAGTAGATTCTAATGGGGTGTTCCACAAACAACGCCTCTTCACTTTAGCAATTTCCTACTTGTTAAAAATGGTTTTGTACATGTATGTAAGTTCCTCAGCCCTGAGGTAAAAATACATTTATATTCCGGGAAGGTGACAATGAAAGCACCGGTGAAAAAGCTGTCATAAGAAAGTAAATGCAAGCGAAACTCTCTCCTTTTAGCCATATTTTTATCTCCTCACAACAATCAAAGGTAAGAACCCACTTTGGGTTTTCGCAAAGGAAATAGCTTTTCTTGCTGTTCAGTGACAGAAAGGAGCAGATACCTTCTCATCCTTCCAAGCTCTTGGTCACCGCTTTCTTACTAATCTGGAGAGATGACTTGTGAGTAAGTCATAATGTGGGGCTGAAGCACCATGCTAGCACTGAATTATACAGAAAAATTTGACAAAGAAAACTTTGATTGACTTGATTTTCCTGACAGTAGGATAAGGAAAAAAAAAAAAAACATTTTTTTCACTAGGGGTGAATTGAGAGGCCTTCCATCTGAGGAACACACTTCTCAATAACTATCCCTTTTTCTTCATTTTAGCAGCAAAGTGTGTACTGGAAAGAGGAGCACAACTATGCTTCTTTCCTCTCTTGTCTTAGCTGAATTTCCAAGGGAGTACCACCCTTGCAACATCTGCTTAGTGGAGTAGGCAGGTAAGAAAGTATCCTTCAAAAAATTGAAGCCATGTCCAGGCAAGCAAAAGAGAAGAGAATGTGAGAAGTGGCAAATTAAACATAATGACACAGATCGCAGGCCAACAATAAATGTTTCAGGGACTATTTGCTAAACGCGTAAAAACTAACAGCAAACTCTTCCTCAAAGCCATTGGGAGTGGGGATCCTCCCTTGGAGCCATTAAGGCCAATTGACAATCAATGAGAGGGTAAGTTACAGCAGAAAAAACAAGGGGATTCCTGCATGTTTCCTCATCCTGGAAGATCTAAGAGATTCACACTCCAAAAGTCGTCTTTACAAGGGCGTATCAGAAGATCTGTTTTAAACTGAAATGTCTGTGGAGGAGGTTATAGAACAAATTTACAAAATGAACAGTAGCATACTGCCAAGACCATATGGTATTTACCCAGGAGATCTAAAGGAAATTGAGGATGAAATAGCTGAACTACTATCTTCGTGAAAACTGCCTCTATACTAAAGATATGGAAGGTGGCGATTATGACAATAACTTAATCAATTAGGGATTCTGGGATTACAGACCAGTTATTTTGACTTCTGGGAAGTAACACACAATTGGGAAAAAATAATCCTAACTTACATGCAGGGTGATAAACTCTGTACTAGCTGCTACCACTCAGAAAAAAAAGGTCTTGGAAATGTAACACATAATTTTGTGAAAAAGTCAGATTTATGTTCAGTAAAAGTCAAAGAAGCAACTACAAAATACCTAAAACTACAGAAGTTTTAGGTATTACACTTGTTCTTCAGCATATAAGCCCCTTTGCAAAATGCATGCCAAAAGTCTGTCTTTTTTTTTTTATTTGTTCTGATAAACATATTACCTCTACTTCCAAGCCGCTTGCTTTGATATGTTCTTGATATGGCCGCCACATACGAACAATGCTACCGATAAAAAAGCAGGAAATTACTACTGCAGGAATAGAAAACAAAACAGCATGTCAAGCTATGTCCACTTTTAAATACCACGTTACGTTTCTGGTCTTCCCTCCTATCTCTCATCCCAGAAGGGACAGGGCAGAACTAGAAAAGGTTCAAGAAAGGACGATAACAGTGATCAAAGAGATGAAACAGCTTCTATAAGAGGAAAAACTAAATTGTTTAGGACTGTTCAGCCAGGGAGAGACAACTTAATTTTGTACAGCTATCATGGCCTGGAGAAGGTGAACAGTCAATGACTTTTTTCTTACACAAGCTAGTGAGAGCTCAAATGATATTTTTGAGGGTTAGGTTGAAAATGAACAAAATTAGTTATACTGTGGAACTCTTTCAAAAAATGTACAGCTTTTCAGAAAGCTAATTAACGGAGGAAAAATCCATCAGATACTATAAGCATAAAGATAATACTTCTCAATCAGTAATTTGCTGAACCACTAATTGCTGGAGATTGAAAAAGTATTGTGGGGAAGTATTGGCATATTCTGGCTTGGTTTTTACACCATTGCCAAGATATCTGTTAATGGCCACTGTCGGAGAGGTGTTACACCTCTGGATGGACTTTTGATCTTATACAGTAAGCTATGCTTATAGTCCCTCATTTGCATATAGGGATACCCCATACAAGGTTATAAGGCATATCAAGGTTAATTTCTGAAGTCCCTTATGCCCTGGTATGTGGCCAAAGTCTCAGTCAGAATCTACCTTCTGTTTTTCTTAGGCATAAATGTGGCTAGATTTCAGGTATGAAGGGAATGGCATGGCTACTACTAATATTTGGCCTCTCAAGAATGCAAACTACTTCATCAGATCTTGAGTAAATGAAAAAAAAAGTGTTGGTCTGAAATAATAAATTATTGGTTTGTATTAATTGCACACAACATCGTGCCTCTGAGGAAGTGTGTGAAATTCTGTGTAATCATCTTGAAGAGAAGATAGAGAAAAAAAAAAAAATTCCAAAATGTCCATAAGGAAAATCTGTGCCCAGGAATCATTCGAGTGAGGGTAAAAAAGAAAAAGAATTAAAAAATTTTAAATCTTTCCTGTAGTTGGATTTTTTTTTTTTCAACATACAACAAAATTAGACCTCCTTTAAGGCTTAGTATCTGTAGAGATTACAGAGTTATGAATTCCATCAGAAAAGGGATTTATCAGTGCAACTCTGTTGCCAAATTAGAGCTGAAATTTTAAATTAGAAAGAGGTCCTCATGTGTCTTGAGTGTGGCCATTTTCCACACAGAGTTTCTGATGAAGGTGGTAGGAATAAAATGGTCCTTCACAGTTTGCACTTTGCTGATGAGTATTTGACTTTCATGACAACCCTTGCTTCCTAAGGGTAGAAATGAATGCAAACTATTACCTTCTGCTTGAGACCTTACAGGAGTTAATTGCACGCTTTTTGGTTTCTAGAATCAACATTCAAACAAACAAAAAACCTAGCATAACTGGCATCTTTGCTAGCAGCCCCCAATTGCTGTGAATGAAATGACTGGAGTCTAATCTCACTTCTTCTCATTGGAGGCAATCCCTATGAAAAAAAGTTGCATGGACCAGTAGATAAGGATCTATACATGCAATTTAAATATACACCGTTATAGGAAGAATGAGTAGAATATTTGGGCAGGAAATAGAAAGACAAGATTTCTTTCTCCAACCCTGGGCAAATCACTTACTTAGCTGTTCCCCTCTTTTTCTCTTACTTTTTTTGCCAGCTTTACGTTTATGCCAGCAGATGTATATTGCCAGCAATGTAACTCCTTCTCTGCATTTCAAAAATTCCTGATAACTATCAGGATTGGCTCTAAATTAATACAATAATCAATATTGGTCTGGCTGGATCTCACTGATTCAGAGAGATTTTACCTAGCCATGAGACACTAACCAGTTACAACTTTGTAGCCCATTGTAACATCAAAATTGGAAAGTTTTGAATCTTTCATTGTGGTTTGGGCACAACTGGTGGCAATAAACATCAGTGTGGTAATGGGGAGAAAATTTTCATTTCTGTTTGCTGGATTCCATGTTTTCTGAGTCTCAAAGGTGATAAGCAGGTAGCCTTTGCTTCTGGGACTGGGCTGGGTCCTTCCAGGTGGTTGAGAGATTTTCTGGATTCAATCAATTTTCTGAAGAGTCTCCTCAACTGAATTTATTTTTTCTCTCTAACCACAGCCCCCATTCAGCAGACTTACTAAAGAGAAGGCAGACAATAGCAACATCAGTTCCCTTTTGCTGGGAAAAAAGTAACTCTGTGAAACTAGCTAAGAAAAATTCAGTTTACATTTTTTTATGCCAACTTACGTCTGTGTAACCCAAGAGGGCTTAATTTCACACTGATGTTAGTTTGACTCATTTCATGACAACTGGTTTTTCAAGTTGCTTTTAAAAGATGAAAAATTCTATGAAAGGTGCACAGCTCTGGCAAGACGCTAATAGGGAACAGCCTGCTACAGCCCAAAGTATGTGAGCCTTCACTTACCAATCTAACTGTCGTTCCCTGTTGGTATGATTGGATTATTTCATTGGATTATTTCCCAGATGGGCATTAACGTGTTTGTAGGGCACATTCACTTAAAGGGTCAATGTTTATTAAAGCTCCAGATATTGCATTTGCTCCAAGCATGTAATTAAAACAGCAGATTGCTCTCTGTTTTGCCTTTCATACAGTAGGCTGTATCATAAAACAGCTCTGGATGGTTTTGCCACCTGGTTTTGTCAAGAGCTTTAAAGTAGAATATGTTATAGGCTTCTTATATGAAATGAAATAGTATTTTTCCATAAAGCTAAAATTTTCAAAGATTATGATTTACACTGTAGGCAGGGAAATTCCTTATTCCCTCAAAGACCTCTGCCTTGGTTTATGAATTTGTTGTACCTTTCTCTCTCCAGAGCTCCCTGCTTCTGCTATTTAATTTTGGGGGGGCGGGAATCTTCAATGAAATAAACATGACTTAGGTCTATAATTTCTAAATAGATGATACTGTACAGAGCCATTGTCGCATAAAAACAAAGTTCTGATCATATTGTGATTCAATCATACTTTTTAATGTGACCAATATTAGTAATACTCATTGTCTTGCAATTGCCCCTCCCTAAAATATCAATGGCGTCTATTTTCAGGAAGATACAAAATTATTTTTTCTTACCTATCCTGTCTTATCCAATTCCATTCTGCACTTTATGTTATATATTCTAAGGTTGTTTCAGTTCAATGGTGAATGAAATTATAGTTCTTATATACAATATATTATGTATTATGTATTAGAAATTAACCATGGAGATCAAGCAATCTTTTTCAGTAGTTTTAATAATATTAAGCAGTAAAATACAGTAGTCCCAGGCATTAAAATGCTATGTTCATTGCTCCAATACACCGTTTCTACTATACAAAGTCCATATTCAAAGGCTTTGTTTCCCTTGTTCTGTCTTAAGAAGAAAGTCTCACAGCCACATCCCCAGGTTCAGCTAAGAAAAAATCAACAAACCTGAAAAATGAAGGCAGAAAGACTTCTTGGTTTTCAAAGTAACCTTTTGACCATATGTCATTGAGAGGCTAGATCTTCTCTAAGAGCCTCTTCCAATTGTATTGGCTTAGCGTTATTCCAGAAGCTTACCATGTCCAATCACCCTAAAAGAATCCTAATCAGGCCTTAGGCTAAAATGCTGCATTGACAGAAAAGCTGGACGGTAAGTAAGATGTTGCATTTGCTTCAGCTGATGGCCTTGTCAAATAACCACATTTCCAACTTCTGGAGTTAAAATAGAAGAAGTGTTGTTGAAAATCAAGGTCAGTCTTTTGTTCCCAGGTAGGCAGACAAGTTAAGCCTGCAAGTAAGTCTTAGATTGTAGCCTTGACTCATATTAAAGGGTTTGGATGTGCAAGATGAGCCTGGATGGACAACATTCAGGGATGGTGGTTTGCATTAGACATTTATTTAAGAAGCATCCTTCAGAGCTGCTCATATTGCCCATCCTAGGAGTATAGGACTTCTTCAGGACTTCTGATCCAGCCCTTCCCTCTCTGAGATCTGTGGCTTTAACAGCTCTCAAAACTCCTGCAATTCGTCTCCTCTTGTCCTGTTTGGTGCTGCTTCAGGGCTCTGAAAATAGCTGTGCTGGACTATTGACCCAACTGATGCATTAGACACTGGCCTGGAATAATCTGTATGGCCGTGTTATGGCAAAATTGATAATAAGACTTTCAAGATACTGATTTTTGTTTTCATTTGGGTGACAGAGTTTGAGAGCATAAGAAGGCATGATGCTTAACTGATTCGAATTGGTATTTTAGCCTCTGATCTTCTCATGTGTTTCATGCACACAGCCACTGTGAAATGTAAACTATCAAGCTCAGGTTGGGTTTACCTGCAACAACTCAAGAAAATATTTTTATTTGGTAGTAACTTGTCTTGTTTTGCACGACTTCTGCTCCTAAAGGATGAAGGTTGGGCCCAAAAGTGTGGGCACAGCAAAGTGTGTGACTGATATGATTAGAAAAATGATGGGAGCATCCACTTCTATTTTTTAACTCAAACGACCACCTGTGGTAACCAGCCTATGAGTTTAGTTATCTCTTTGCAGATTATCATGTAAAAGCAATACATTGAACCAGCACCATTGAACTAGGAGAGAAGGCTGCCCACTTAGGTTTCCTTTGCTTTGGCTGCTGCACCAGATTAAGAGCAGCCTGTGGTGGTCTGGGGAAGTTGTTTCTTTCCTGAAAGCTGCTGAAAACACACAGGGGTGAGTTGTTTGTGATGTGCAAATGAAAGAGGCAGGGACTCAACAGCACAAGCAGAGAATGAAGGAATCCAAGAAGAACAGACACCTCACTGGGCCTTAACGGTGATGGAAAGGAGCAAGGGGAGACAGTGGAATTTGTGGTAGCCCAGTAAGTCTCTGATTTGCAGGACTGAGGTCATGACTGAAGGGTTCTGCCCAATAATGACATCTGGGGCAGGGAAAAATTTGTTTATAAATCTTCTGTTTCTGATCTACTTCACTATGTTCATTTAAGTTCCTGTGCTCCAGTAAGACAGCTTTTGGAAATCAGTTCTCCAGGAGTTCTGGGAACACTCACAAAAAGTTTGACCCACCTTTGATTTGGGTTGATTTAGGTTGACCCAACTTTAAAATTTGACCCAGTTTAGATTCCCATCATACCATCCTTAATAAAACTTTCTCCTGAAGTGTAATTAGCAAGTCTGTACGAATGAGATTAGTGTTGTCTAATAAAACTGATAACTTAATGCCTGCTCTGTGTTCCCATCTGATCCCTCAGCTGGCAAGACATTCCTCTCTGTAGCCATCACTCCTAGGATTAGTTACCAGCTGATTAAATCTCAGGAAAGCCCTTGTATCCTATGGATTGGGTGCTAGCCATGCTCCCTGCAAGCAGGTGTGGGAGCAGATATTTTCTGCTGGTGGAGGGTTATGCCTTTGCAACTGTGCAGATTGTTGTGAGTAGTAGCACCAGAGATGCAAGCCACAGATGGCAACAAGGGGATGCAGCTGTCCGCGTGAGGCTTAGTATCCCTGAAGCAGCTGCACTGGGAATTTGGTAGATGAAGCATGGCTTATGTGTGCTGAGTGCTCTCCTTTAATCCTTCTGCCTTCACCTTATCTTTGCTCATTACATTATTATTACAAATTATGAGCATTGCTAAAGCACTAAGAATATGGCAACCTGTTGACATAGCCCCTATGTCCTGTGTTCTCTGGGTTCCTGGCCTAAGGTACACTACACTCTGCATTCCTCGCTAATTATTACTTTTCTTGTCTTTTTTGGTTTTTTTTGCTTTGCTTTCCACTTTGAGTAGGAACAATTTTATGGGTGTCAAGAGCCTTGTGTAGGAAGGGTAAATAGCATTTTAAATGATAGCCGATGACACAAGAACATGACGCAAGGCTTAATTATTGAACTCAGTCCCTTTTGAATCTATCACTGAAGCCAGAAAACAACGGTAAAAGACAACCTTGATGGAATACTTAAATTTCAGCTATTATTTAAATTATGTTTAATTTTGCACAGAGTGAAATTAAGATTATCCTTATACCTTTCAATTTCATTTCCACTGCTTAGTGTTTCTTTTTTCTTCCTCTGCTTTGTTTCTCCAGTCACTTCCAAATTTGTTCCTCAAGATCCTTATCCTATCCTCTTTCCCATTGCATTTATTTATTAATAAATCCTTTATCTCTTATCATTCATTCTCTGTGTCATCATTAGTGCTTTAGCATTAGCATAGAAAGTGTACAGTAAAACTTCTCCTGATGTTGGAACAAATCTTTTTCTCTGAAGCATCCATGCAGAATTTGGATTAGTACTCATGTTACACCCAAAGGCGGCCTGATCTCCTGCTGATGTACTACATAATCTCTGGCGGGAACTGGATCTTCCTCCCACACATTCCTGATTTTGGGCGAACTGACAGGTTAATTAGGTCCCTATTACCCTCTGAAGGAGCTCACAGGGATACTTTAATTTGTATCCTGGCAGAAATTGCCATTTTACATGTTGTGTCACCTGAGGAGCAACAGAGGTACCATCTCAGTGTTATCTTTTCCCAACTCCTGCCTGACTGGAATTTGCTAGCAGGCACCTAAGTAGATCTAAACGATTTCCAGACTGGGAATTCTGCAGGGATATTAGCTTTGGTTCTGGCCCGAGGTGCAAAAGACCCTCTGTGGTGGTCATTGTAAGAGGATTTTTCCCATTTTAAGATCTTTTTGCACCAGCTTTGGGGCTGCAAGGCAATAACTGCTTAGGAGCAGCACATATCTCTGAATCAATGCTGTAGGAGAGGTCAGGAAGAGGAATAGATAAGGACATACAGAGAAATAGAATTTGTTTATAATATTATTTATTTAGCATAATCCAAGAGGAAGCAGTTAACGA
>NW_009186548.1:0-3293 GCF_000690835.1 Fulmarus glacialis
TTAATGATTCTATGATTCTATGATAAACAGAGAATTTATTTTTACAAGTAGGTTTTGCATCTAGAAATTCATGCATTGTGAATTTTCAATGTGATGTTTTATAGTGAACCATTTAACACTTGCTTAATCAATTTAACTTGTAAACAACACAGCAAAAACTATGAAGGGAAAAATCGAGAAAGGAGGAAAAAAGCAACTGAATTGTTAACTCAGCCAAAATAGGGAGCTGAAATTCTGAGCTCCAGTTCATGTAAATGGGATGCTCTTTAGTTATTGCACTTACATTTTTGACCAACAAGAAGAGCAGAAAGATTTGTGCTTATTATTTTGGCTGCAGTTTGGTCAGGTTTGTCAAGGTGGCATGCAGGACAGCTGGGGCCAGGAGCTGGGAGCCATGGGTGAGTTGCTGCCTCATGTTCAACCTGTAGTCTCTTAGAACTTCCAGGTCCTATTCTGCAGAGTTGTTTCCTGTCCAGTTGGCCCTCAGCCTCTGCGTGGGGTTATGCCATCCCAGGTGCAAGACTTTTTATTTGCCTTTTCTGAATTTCATAAAGCTCCTGTCAGCCTATTTCTCCAGTCTGTCAAGACACTACAGCTGTGCTTTCCAGTATGGCCTCCTTCACCAAATTAGTATCATCTATGAACATGCTAACAGTGCATTTGGTTTCGTTATCCAGGCCATTATTAAAGCCCTAAACCTTCTCAGTTCCAGTGTCAACCCGTGAGAAACACCACTAGCAAGCAGTTAAAAGTTACCAGTTAGACTTCATATCACTAATCACAACCATTTGAACCCTGCAGTCCAGTTTTCCAGCCAACTGATTGTCTACCTATCCATCTAATATCAGACTTTGCTACTAAGCAGACTACATCTGTAATAGGATAACTGGTCTGTATGTCCATGATAACCATGCTCTGCTTGCAAGCTCTACACATTCTTAACTAGGAAATGGGCTTGAGATTGCAGAAATAAGGACAACATTGTCATGCTATACCAAGCATACACAGTTGTATTTAATCTTTATATACCACTGCCTTCTGTAATGACTGTAGTATCTGCTTTTTCTTTGATCCAATTAGAATATAACTAAAGATAACTGATGACAATGTTATGTATGCTTAACATATATGTGAGTTCAAAAAACAGCTGGATAAATTAAAAAGCTAAAACTTTGCTCAGGGCTGTTAAATATAAAACATGGCCTTTGGCTCAGGAAGTCCCTGAAACATAAATTGGTGAAAACTGGGAGAGGAAAGTATCATTTCATGGTTACTCGTGTCCTTTTCTATTTTAATATATTACAAATCACTGTAGAATATTGGCGTAGATGGACCACCCATCTGGCTTTGTAAGGCCGTTGTGATATCTTTTTTTTTGTTTCCCTCGGGGTCTTGCCTTGTCCTCTACATTTCCACAAGGCTGGACGGAATATGGTGGTCTTTGTCATTCTCTGTTGTCTAGTTTTGGCTGGGATAGAGTTAATTTTCTTCATAGTAGCTAGGATGGGGCTATGTTTTGGATTTGTACTGAAAACAGTGTTGATAATACAGGGGTGTTTTCGTTATTGCTGAGCAGTGCTTACACAGAGTCAAGGCCTTTTCTGCTTCTCACCCCACCCCACCAGCGAGTAGGCTGGGGGTGCACAAGAAGTTGGGAGGGGACACAGCTGGGACAGCTGACCCCAACTGACCAAAGGGATATTTCATACCTTATGACGTGATCAACAAGTGGCCTAGATCAACAAGTGGCCCAGGGAAGAAAAGGGGGGTATGAATGCACCACCACAATCATGCTCAGCAATATAAAGCTGGGGGAAGAAGAAGGAAGGGGGGGACGTTCGGAGTGATGGCGTTTGTCTTCCCAAGTAACCGTTACACGTGATGGAGCCCTGCTTTCCTGGAGATGGCTGAACACCTGCCTGCCGATGGGAAGTAGTGAATGAATTCCTTGTTTTGCCTTGCTTGCGCGCGTGGCTTTTGCTTTCCCTATTAAACTGTCTTTATGTCAACCCATGAGTTTTCTCACTTTTACCCTTCCGATTCTCTCCCCCATCCCACCTGGGGGGAGTGAGCGAGTGGCTGTGTGGTGCTTAGTTGCCAGCTAGGGTTAAACATGACATCTATATCTTTCCTTCACAGTGGTTTGCTCGTAACCTTTAGAATTGTTAAGACACACTTTTTGACTTACATTGGTCTTTTTTCATCAGAGTGCGTAGCTGCACAGTCATTTTTAGAAGCATTCCCAAGTTATTTGCTATGATAAGCATGGAAAAAAAAATAAAGCTCCATGCTTAGAAAATCACTTTCAGCCATTCAATATTCTACCTGGGTTAAAACAAGTCAGTTTTTCCCCCCAATTAACTGAACTAATGAAATCTGAAAAAGCACAGATTTAGCACTTTGTTTTAGCTATTTTTCTAATTTATCTCTAATACTGTGCCGGTAATCTTTAATGCTGTTTTTATTTTCAATTCAATTATATTTTTTTCTTCTTCATGAATTTTTAGGTTGTTTAAATGGTGCAAAGAACTTAATAGATTTTATCTATTACAAAGACTATTATTAGATCAAATAACCTAATATCCTCTTTTATGTAGTACATATAGCTTATTTCAATTATTCCTATTTTGAGACATGTGGCTTCTTTGGCACTACCACATTTCCCAAAAAGGCCTCAAACATTGATGCAAAGATTTCAAGGGAACAATCTACCGCATTCTGGAGGTTCAGGTGTTCCATTACTCTCTATTTTCTGAATATTTGCCTTTTGTCTAATATTGGCTGCCTTTATATTCCCGTTACTCCTTCGTATGGCTGATGGTCTAGTAATTATAATAAGTAATAATAATAATAAACGTTTATGTAGAGAAACACAGCATTTGCAGAATGACATACTTTCTATCCAGAAGTGCCTCCTAAATCAATACAACCAGAAAAGCAAAGCTAAGAATTCTTATTTTATCTTTTTCTGTTGAAAGATAAACCAGGGATGGAAGCAGCTCCAATATCGATATGTGTAAAGGAATAACCCCTACATTCTTACGCTTATGCAACTTGTGGTGTTTGCAGATAGTATGCTTTCTGAATCCCACACCTGGCAAGGACAAACACTACTTGTGTCCTGGTTTCGGCTGGGATGGAGTTGATTTTCTTCCTATTAACTGGTATAGGGCTGTGTTTTGGATGTAGTATGAGACTAGAGACACACTAATGTTTTAGTTGTTGCTAAGTAATGTTTACGCTAGTCAAGGACTTTTCATCTTCCCGTGCCCCGCCAGGTGACCGGGGGGCTG
>NW_009186548.1:3324-12087 GCF_000690835.1 Fulmarus glacialis
AGTGTGGCCGGGACGGCTGGCCCAGCTGGCCAATGGGCTATTCCATACTATATGACGTCATGCTCAGCATATAAGGCTGGGTGAAGAAGAAGGAGGGGGGGACGTATGGAGTGATGGCATTTGTCTTCCCAAGTAACCGTTATGTGTGATGGAGCCCTGCTTTCCTGGAGATGGCTGAACACCCGCCTGCTAATGGGAAGTAGTGGATGAATTCCTTGTTTTGCCTTGCTTGCGTGTGCGGCTTTTGCTTTACCTGTTAAACTGTCTTTATCTCAACCCATGAGTTTTCTCACTTTTACCCTTCTGATTCTCTCCCCCATCCCACCCGGGGGGAGTGAGCGAGCGGCTGCGTGGTGCCCAGTGGCGGGGTTAAACCACGACAACTTGAAACCCAGGACTCATACTATGGGGACCAGTACTACAATGTCTGATCTCTGCAATATAGACCATGTCTCTGTACAACAAGGCAAAAATATCAAAGGCTACCTTAACTGCCATGGGAAGAAGCTTGCAATACCTTCCCCTGTTGTTAGCTGTTCTTCTTACAAACACCCCTGATGCTGTGCTAGCAGCCCATGCAGTTTGGTGTCTCCCAGAGACTGAGAAAAGCTGCTGTGCTGCACTGAGAATACAAGTGATACCAGTTCTGCATCCATAACTGCGAGGGACAGAGTTTTCATTCCTCAGCTGCTTCATTCTGAGTCCTCGCTGTAACAGATTGCATGGTTAGAAACCATTTGTGAGCACATCTGAAATACTCCATTGCCTGCATCCAGAAATCTGAATGTTTGACATTGTGTTTTGGGGGAAATAAATCCTAGGTTGTTCCTTGTAAGTTCTTGCTATGTCATATCTATTACGGAAGGATCTGTTTGGTCTAAATTAACTAAATCAAACCACAAATGTTTCAGTCTTTTATAAGGTTGTCCTCTATTTTAAGTTTAAACTAAAAAATTTACAACATTGTGACTTGGGCACAGGACTTCAAATGTTACATCAGATAATTTTTACCCCTTACTAGTGCTAAGTACAGTAGCATCGTAGCAAGGTGACTGTGAACCAGCAATGTGCCATTGTGGCAATTAAGGCCAACAGTGTCCTGAGCTGCATCAGGAAGAGCATTTCCAGCAGGTCAAGGGAGGTGATCTTGCCCCTCTACTCAGCATTGGTGAGGGCACATCTGGACTGCTGGGTCCAGTTCTGAGCTTCCCGATATCAGAAAGATATGGACTTACCAGAGCAAGTCCAGTGAAGGGCCACAAAAACAGTTATGGGACTGAAGCATCTCTTATTTGAGGAGAGGCTGAAAGAGCTAGGACTGTTCAGCCTGGTGAAAAGATGGCTCAAGGGGGATCTCATCAATATGTATGAATACCTGATGGGAAGAGATGAAAGAAGATATAGAGCCAGACTCTTTTCAGTGGTGCCCAGTGACAAGACAGGAGGCACTGGGCACAAATTAACATGAAATTCCATCTGAACACAGGAAAACACTTTTTTACTGTGAGGGCGGTCAACCACTGGAACAGGTTGCCCAGAGAATTTGTGGAGTCTCCATTTCTGAAAAAATTCAAAATCCCACTAGACTTGGTCCTGGGCAATCTGCTCTAGGTGACCCTACTTTAAGCAGAGGGTTTAGACTAGTTGATTTGAGGAAGTCCTTTACAGCCTAACAATTCTGTGATTCTGTGATCTAAGCACTCTTAAGTACCCAGTGAGATGAGTTTTGAAATATTCATATATTTACTGACAACCTGTTGCTTGATAACATTCCTTTATCTCTAGTCTCTTCTTTCTGATGACTGAAACCCTTGGCCAGTCTCTGTGGGAAAAATAAAATCTTGAAGAATTTTTCACTTTCTTGCTTGAGGAGATTCCTTGCCTTATTTCCCTTTTGCTCAGACCTGTTCATCTCCGTTTGTTCAGACTTGTTTCTTGCCTTTTCCTTCCAGTCTCCCATTTGCATGACCATGTCATGCTTTTCATCATGCTTGGCCCTCAATTGTGAGTTCATAATATTTACTTCATCATGAAGGGTCATACACTGTCCAGAGTCCACTAAAGTCTACGTTATGTATATATTCTACCAAATATAATTACTCGCATTGTACACTGGTTCCATTCTTCAGTTTCTTTTTCAAAAGTATTCAGCATTTTAAAGCAAAAATACAATATTTTTATTTTATTAATTCATTCTAATTCAACTTAAGCATATTTTACCTCATAATGTGATTTACAAAAATAAGCAACAACATTGCAAATCTGGAGTCAGGTCAGATATAAGCAACAAGTTTTTTGTCTTGGTGATATTCACATGTGAAACAGAGGAAAGTAATTCCCTCAACTGCAGGAAGTACTTGTTGAAATGTTATAGCCTGAATTCTGCCTGAATTCAGGCAGGCTACATTGCTATAGCGGTTACTTCTTATCTTAAAATCCGCGACTCTATGGAGACTTTCATTGAAGCCAGTTCAAAGAGCAAAAAAGATAACTTCTGCTGAAATGTCAAACTCTGCTTGAAACAACAGAACTGATTTTTCTCAACTACAGTGAATTCCTGAAGTTCCTTTATATAGTCTTGTCATCACTTTTTGTGCTAGAATATTTGATTCATAACCCTGCTGAAAGTCACAAATATTTAGAAGTCACAGCATATGTCACTAAGTTTTGAGCTTCTTAAGCAGCATATTTTTAGCTTGATTAATTTGGCACAGAAGGAAGGATTTTTCAAATTTTGTTGTAGAAGAGTCACAAGATAACTGCCTGGTAAGACACTTCAGAGAAGCTTACTTTTGTGCAATGAATCTGAAGCTATCTAAAATAATCTGAGTAGATGTTTTGAAATATTTAGTTAGGTCTTAATGTGCAGACTTATTCATGAACTTTGTCAGATGCACAATAAAATTACTGAAACAGATGTATCTTTCAGATTTGTTATTTCATAGGAGTAGAAAAATTCTTTTTTATATTTAGCTTAGAACATTGAGAAAGCTTAACCATATTCAAAATTATAATTAGAGCAACATTAACAAACCCCTCAAACATGCCATGAAGTCATAAAAGCAGGAGAAGCACTTATTGTGTATTATTAATGGGGTTCTCCAGGTTAAACTAATCTTATTCATATACTGTGTTACAATATCCAAAGTTCTCAAACTATCCACAAGTAATTTAATTTACTTGAATCATATGTCTACAAGCACTGCCAAAATCCATTTGTTAAATTTGCATTTTCTTCATTGAATACAAGGTTATACAGGGCAATATGATAGAAATATACTTTAAAATAAAATCTTCCTTTGGAATGTCAAGTAGATAAAGACCAGAGATAACATATTGCCTCTGTGCTTCAGATGATGGATTCAAAAATATGGTGCTGCAATAGGGCAAAAGCATTCAGATCGCTGATGAAAGAGTTCATGTCTAAAGGCTTGTTCAAACCTTATAGGCAGTGACCCGCAGTGACAGCGGTTATCATCAGCTCTTGCTGCATCTTGCAGGATGGAACAGAAGAGATTCTTCCTCTAAGTAGAACTTTCTCATCATTTTACAGCACACCAAGGGAACATATTAGTTTCTATCAGCACTCGGGCATGCAGCCTGTGTGTTTGGCAAGATTTCATTAAGAAGCAGACATCCAATTAGGTAAAAAGAGTTCATGTTAAAAAATTCCCTTTAGTTTAACAATATTTTAATAACTATACAGTTAAATATATATATATATTTTAGAACCTATATAGCCATTAGACCTACCAAGAAAAAATGAAGACAGAAACACAGAAACAGAATCGTTCAGATTGGAAGGGACTGCTTGAGATCATCCGGTTCAACCCCGCAGCCCAAGACATCTATTAATGTAACAGCCACAGTAATCTTCCCATCTTTCTCTGTGGTTCTGCACAACTCCAATTCTCTCACACCATTTTCTTCATTTTTATTATTATGACTGTCTAGTCCACCAGTATTATCAGCTCATAATCCGTTATCACCCAATATCTACCTTTTTACTTTGATGTCATCCCTTACATACTGAATACAATCCTTATGTTGGCCTTTAATCTCTACTTGTCTCTCTTCATTTAAACCCTTCTCAAAGATCTGTAACGCCTACCAGAAAATTATACAACAAATTCTAGACAGCTGAAAAAATGTTTGAGATACACTCTTTTTTCTTACTCTGATATTAGAAGTCAGAGGTGAAAAAAAATATAGCTCCTATATGCTGCAAAGACAACCAAGCTCCCATTGTGTTTTTTCACCTATTTCTTGTGGGCATCCTGTTGGATTCCTGCTTGAAGAGAACATTAATTCCTTGATAAACATGAGATGAACATTAAGTTCCTCTGACAGCTGCTCACACCATGTAGAAGTCCACAAAAGTTCTTGTTTATAAATATCGCTAAAGAATAAGATGTACAGTGCATTTCCATCCAGTAAAATATGATCAATAACTTGTGCTTAAGTGGGAGGTTGTGTTGCACCTATTCTACGAAAGCTGTATTAGATACTATTCCTCTTGAAATTGATTTTATGTCCAGTTAGCACATGACTGGTTGACAAAGGAAGTATTAAAAATGCTTTCCTTCAGTTTTGTATGTTGTTAAGACAAGTTAATACGGAAGCTCCAAGACTTCCTTGAGGGAGTTGCTACTGGCCACTAATTCTGTCTCAGAACATGATATTTAATCCTTTGTTTAAATCATGCTTTTTCACTGAAGGAAAATTTTGTTCTTTATACATTATTAAAAGGTCTGATACAAGTGACACAGGTGAACAGTAGCATTTTTGATTATCTGCAATATACTTTATCCTGAAGTGGGACTCACACTAGAGGAAAATACATAAAATCAGGTCACTTTGAGGTTCCCATTAAAATTAATGGAAAGATATAGGCACTTTCTAAAATTGATCTCATCCTAATATAGATGTCTAAAATAGACCAGAAGAACTGCACTGTAAGTGTGCCTGTTTCTTTGTATTTTTACTAAAGATAACTAGGTCAGATATAAATGATATGTTATCTGGATTAGGTTAGATTAATCTAGTTTATGAGATTCTTTCCTGGTCAAAACTAGCTGCAAGTCCAGGATCATTGTCGGTGCTTCATAAGGTTTCTTTATTCATTTTAAGGCTCATAAAAAAGCATAACCTTTGAAACAACATAATCCTTGAATTCAACTCATGAATTCTCATGCTGGAATTTGACTTGCCTGTTAGTGAAATAAAAGAGGCACTTAGGCTATGCTTACCCTACTAAAATAAAGCATAACTTAAGAATTAGCTCACAACTGTCCACACAGCTGAATTCTTAACGTGCTTTTTGTTGCTGCTTTAATCTATAGCTAACACTCCCCTGGTCAGAAACCACACAGCGCTAGTTAGGAATTGTTCCCAATAGGTATTTTGGACATGTAGGCATTTGGTATGGTGAAGAAGCGTGTTTAGGCTGTAAGCATGAGCAGAGCTATGTCAGTCAGACACAGAGCCAGGGAATGATTCCTACTCTGCTTCATTTGCTTGTGCAGATGTAGCCGCGTGAGGGGGTCAGGCTAAAAGCTGGTTCCACTAATTAATAGCAGCTTTACTACCGCTTCATCAAAGTTAGAATTTTCCTATCTTTTTGTCACAAATATAAGTGTAAATCTCAGTTTCTGTGAGAATTGCAGAGTGAAGACCAAAGGGGTTCTCTAATTCTATGTATTGGAGAAGGGGGAGCCTCTCTTTTTCTTTCACACTCAGTTCGTTAAAAATAGTTCACATAATGCCTGTAACATGCAAATATAACAATTTCAGAGAAGCCTTTCCTTGTACTTTCTTGTTCATTAAATATATGAGTAATTGCTGTTTTTGCATTTCTGAAGATAAAAAAAAAATAGGGCTGAAAGCAGATATGTTTGAAAGTATTAAAGAAAAGAGGGCAGATCTTGTCTTTATGACAGACTGTTTTTATTTTGTCAGTTCTCAAGTAATTTTCACTGCATGAGAAAAAGCCCAAGGGATTCAAATGCTCTTTCTAAACATTCACTAAAAAAAATTATATAAAATTTGTGTTGTATTTAACAAACTCAGACTAGCAAGTGTATCAGTTTCAAATCTGTTTAGCTAGGTGAAGTTCTGGCATGTGTAGGACTGATTGGGATTTTATGAATGTTTAAATAATTTGTTTTATTTCTCTTCGTCTGCTGAGAAAATCCCTTACATCTAAAACTAAAGTAAAAGTGCATCACAGTAACTGCTTAAAATCTCAGATTTCTAGAAAACAAAAGCTCCAAAAGGGCTAAACTTTGTTTTTCAGTCCTGAGTTCAAGAGCAACATCTCTTTGCTCCTACACTTGCCCCTTTGACCAACCAATTCAGGTTCAGGTTCATTCTTTTTAGGTCAAATTATCACAATACATCAAGAACTGTTTCCATATTGAGGTCCGAATACAGCTTTCTAATACCTTTGCTAAGCATTCACACAGTTATAACTGTCCCACAGTAAAGCAGAACTAAAGATTAGCAGGGACCTTATAAAGGATCTGAAAGAGAGGAAACTCCACATGATCTACTTGGAAGTACTTCACTTTCCATTCACAGTGGATGGATATTAAAAAATTCATATGGACATAGCATTAATATTTAAGTACGAAAGATATAATTGTAAGTAATTCTGAGTAAGAGCTAGGATGAACTGGAGACAATTGAAAAGAGCTTTGATAATACTAGTTATAACTAGAACTGATGAGTAAAAGAACATTAAATACTTTCTGTTGGAATTTCCTGGCATTTCAAGTGCAAATATACTGTGGAATTGTAGTGGGGGAGGGGGGAGGGGGCGAGGAAGAAAAAAAAGTATGTGAAGCCATCTCAGAATAAAATCTTCAACAGAAAGATATGCCACTTTAGCCAACCAACACTTTGGCAAAGAGTTTGGCAGAGCCAAGAACTGTGAATGCCACAGGGTTCTGTTCAACATGCTGATTACACAGTCCATTAGTGGTGGGTTTCTTAACTAGCCAGTCCGTTACATCTTGCAGAATCAGATAGTCTTTAAGCATTCATCTACAATGCTGCGAAGGAAAAATTAGGCTGTCATTGGGAATTTTGGTTTGAGAGATATACCTTGGAGGTCCTGCTCAGATACTGATGTTTCTAAAGTATATATAGATGATAAGTTTTTTAACACACATGGTATTGAACCTAATGATTGAGCTAAGTTTGTTTAATATCTTGTACTAAAAATAAATTAAAAATAAAATAAATTAAGTGTTGTCCAGCAACCAGTAATCACAAGCTAAGTGCAATTATAATAAATAAAAATAGGTATATTCTAAATGTATTACGGAAATTATTGTCTCAAATAAAGTAGTTGGAGATAATTTCAAAAAATAGGAAAATTCAGCTATTTGGGGAATGGCTCATGACATTTTCTCATTCATATATATGTATAAATCTATAATGAATATATGTACAGACATGTTTCATAAAATCATAACAGGAATAATAAAAGACCTGTTAATAACTGCACTAGGTCTGTTACTGAGAAGAGTGAACATAATATTTAGTAAAGTCTTCAGGTAGTTTGGGTTGTGTTTTTCAAAGTAGCGTTATAATTCTCCTATCACATGAGAATTACTGAAGTAGACTGCAGGCCACTAGTGAGTAAGTAGTAGACAGTAAGGAAAATGCTATACCATATACAGTCGAGTTAAACCTTTACAATTGTATAATTTGGACAATTTACATAACAGAGTCATATAGAAGTTGGTTGAGACAATTATTGTTATTCTTTTTTACGGTTTTTAATCTTGAAGGAAAAAAAAGAAAAAAATCCAGGCCTTGAAAAAGTAGTATTGTTTCTCAGTGTTAAAGACACTTAGCAGGACAACCAGGTAATTCAAGGCCACGTAGCCTGGTTTGAGTCCCAGCCAAAATAATGAAAAAAGTGCTAGAAGATTTAATTAGCAAAGAATTAAAGGATTAAATTATAGCTAACGCCAATTAATCAGCACAGTCTTGCAGAAAATAAGGCTTATTAAACAAACTTGATTTCCTTCTTTCAAATTATAAATATATTTGATAATGATAACTGGAGTGATGAAACAGTTTCCTGTAAGGTATTTGTGACAAAGTACTGTATATTATTTGGAATAAAGATCAGCAGTATTTGAAATGAGTAATGTAAATATTAAATGGAATATAAACCAGATGACCTCTCAGGAAAAAGCTGATGCTGGTTGAATACATCTTGTAATGTGAATTTCTACTGACATCCCATAGGCATGGTAACTTCCAACATTGTTCAATGTTTAATCAATGAACCAGAAGTAAACTTAAAATCAGTGCCAGTAAAACGTGCAGATGAAAAGACTGAATGAATGATAAATGATGAGGAGACATGAGTCTTAGAGCACTGAGCCAGTTCAAACAAAAAGAATTTAATAATAAAATTCTGGATCCTACATCTGTGAACAAGAAATGTAGACCATATTCACAGATTGAGAAACCGTAACTTGTAAAGAAGGGCCACAATAGTATGTCAGGCCATAATAAAACATAAGCAACAACATAGAAGAACTGTGCAAAAGGGGACAATTAACACGATTCTTGGCTGTCTGAACAGTAGAGTAGTACACAAGATGAAAGAAATGTCTTTTTTTCCTCTGGATATGCCACCAGAGTCCTGAAACACTGTCCTGACTCTTCTTGTCACATTTGTGAAATGACATTAAAATATTAGAAATATTAAAATATTTTTTATAGAATCATAGAATCATAGAA
>NW_009186549.1:0-6198 GCF_000690835.1 Fulmarus glacialis
TTTATTTATATATATATATAAATAAAAACATGCCTTTTTGACATACACAGCTATTTTTTCATGTATTACTGTAGAGGAATGTGGTCTATGCTCTATAGCACGTAGCTTTCAGGAATGATTCTCAAACAAGTATAAAATTTTCTGGAAAGCAGAGTGACTTCTGTTGTTAGGCAGAGCATCTCTATGCATTGAATAGCTTCCGCATATATTTCTTTGTTCCAATAAATTGAGTGAACTTTTCAGAGTATATATAATGTCAAAAAATAGACAGAAAGATGGCTTTGTGTACTCAGCTTGGACAGATTTAATCCCCGTGACAAACAGACAGTCAAACTGCAGATGTCAGTGTGTAACATGGCCAAAAAGTGTATTTTTCCACAGTTGTCAGGAACATCATAGCAGAAAAAAATTCAGTCATCTATGAAAGGGATCGGCAACATGCATGGTCGTATTCTGCCCTCTGGGACCACTGAAGAGGCTGTACCTTATGCTCTTCTAGTTCTCCTCATGCCAGTTCAACAGAAATCTCATTGCCTGTGTAATAGGTGAGGAATGTATGGAAGCGATTTCTGCATTGTGCTCTTTTGAGGAATCGGATTGATTTTTGTTCAATCGACCTTTGTTGAAACCACCAGCAAAGCCATAAAATAAGGTTTTTGTGATATAAAAAAGCAAATAAATGAGAGCTGCTTCTGTAAGTCAGTGTTCTGAATCTGACCATCACCTTACTGTAGATACTAACTGTGTGATTAGAGAATTGTGATTTGGTAGCATTGCTGGTCACTTTGTACAGATAAGTATGGCTGTGTGTAATTCAGTGCAACATAGACATTTGTTTAGTAACTGTTTTAGCATACAGGTGGTAACAAAGCACTTAGTTTAGATTCATTTCATGCAGGACAACCTAATGGTTGACTTAGCATTTATCGCCACCTCTCTCCATCAGTCTTTGTGAATTTTTAACAGTCTCACAGAGACAAATAAAGTTTTAGGAGAAGAAATGAAAAGCATTATTTTCTGTTTTTGTTGGCAATCAGAATGGCAGAAAGACTCCATCTCCCAAAAAATATTTTCTTTTCTTCATAGTACAGACATTCAAAGGGTGTCTTTAGACTGAAAGAATACATTTCCTTTCTCAGACTGTTGGAAAGGTTTCCTTCCTCTAATTTTATTTTTAAACAAAGGAATTCAGGACCAGAATTTTGAAATTATGTGCTCATACAACGGAGGTAATTTGTTTGGTTTTTTTTTTAAAAGCATGTAACACTTACCATTTCCCACAGTATCTCTTGTGAACCAAGAATGAGAAGAGAATTTTGGAAAGCTAGGAGTCCATTTGCTGGCTGGGTGTAAGCTAAGAACTTTTGATAATTCTGCCCTGAATTGCAGTTGTTGAAAGATCTTTGTGTAGAAATTCTTAAAAATCAGCTTTCCTTTTCTTTGTTGTCTGTATGCATTTCTTCCCTACCAAGCAATTTTGGCTTGGTGTTTACATTTTGTTAACAATTTGTTAAACTGACTTTAACTGTTTCAATCAAGACTTGTCTTAACATGGTGTAGAATCTAGCACATTTCCTGTTGAAATATTAGGTCTATAGGATTTATAAAAATTGTCTTTATTGAGTAATTGTATTACCTTACATTTTCATAGGGCATTTCTCTCCTAAATTCTAAATCGTTTTACCTGCTGGCTCATCATTTCAGAATTGGCCAAAACTGAACAGATTTCCTCCACTGGTAAGAATGATGGTATAAAAATCAGACAAGGAATGGCAACAAAGAGGTAGGAATATTCTTGTATTACTACTCTTGAATACAATTGTTAGTCTATAGCTTTTGATTCATGGGTCCTTCCACAAAAAGAAATAATAAACATAGGTTCATTACTTTCTAACTTAACAGTTAGTTTCCAAACTATTTATAATATATTTAAGAAATAGAGAAAATGCTCTTAATTTTCTTTATTTTTGCTATTTAAAACAAACAAAACAGAAACTACTCAGGAAAATAGCCCTTGGGTGTCAGAGAACCCTACCGAGTTTAAAGACAGAGGAAGGAAATAGTTTCAAAACTATTTTCAATCTTGAGAAAAGGAACATTAGGTTTCATAAATGGTTCTTGTAAATGCACCTTCCCTGTCCCAGTGATTGTAATTTGATTGTTCCTATTGACTGCCTTGCTACAGTTGTAGGATGAGTATGAGACGCCTAATGCAATCATAACTTGCCATCTAGTGGTATATTTGCGAATAACCACAGTTACTTTTCTTTAAATCAGTTAAGGATTATGTTCATTTCTTTAGGAGAAGATTCCTGTTTGCCCATTAATCATCCCACACAGGGAAAGCCAGCTCCTAGGCCAGTGCTAGATGCTATTCTATAGCATGTAGTACAGAGGTCGTAGATGGACCGGGGAAAACATGAGATATGTCAATACATAAAACAGGGATACCAGACACAGCATCATATGTTACAGTCATATTTTTAATTTTTTTTTTTTTTTACTTAGTAATATTTTTGCCATATTGTATAGAATATTCCTTTGCTTTTAGAGTAATGCCTCTGTTTTCATACACCTGTAACAATGCTGGTTGTGTTGTAAATTACTGTGTTACTGCTATATCATTAATTCATGTGAACACATTCAAATAAGGTAGTCTACAAACAGGAAGACAAAGAGTAGTTGCAAGAAATGTTCTGAAACTGCTTACCATCCCGTGCAAATCTCAAGCAAAGCATTTGAATTTACATACAATGAGCTAGGAACAATGTCGTCTTTGCCCAAAATAAGTTGCTTTGTCCAGGGAGCAGAAAAGAAATTTTTCTGTTGCAGGGAATCCACAGTCTTTTTATCATCTCTTCAAATTGAAATGTGCACTCACTTATCCCGTGTTCTCTCTTGTCCTATAATAGTGACTTGTTCCCATGATTTGTGACATCTAGCTAATACAATATGCCAAAATATAACTTGACACAGAAACTCTATACCTTGGAATTGTTTTTGTTCAAATAGAAATAAGTTAGAAAGCTCTCTAGCAGAAATACTATATCACACCAAGAAAGGTGAGGTGAATATAGACTTCTGTGGCAGTTGAAAAAATACAACTTCTATCATTACTGTTAATCAGTGACGTATATACAATATGCTCCTTATGGTATATAAACTTAATTCACTCTGTAGCTTCTTGCTGTCCTTATTACAGAAAATGGAAGACAGCTGGTCTCTGGAGCACCAAAAATACTGTTCTCAAGAGCTGAAATGATAAGAGAGTGTTAGGCACTCTCCCAAAAATGCCAAGCCACATTTCTAATAATGCCCAAAAGGCAGTATTGTTGATGTGTATATGGCTATACCGTGTTGCAACACCTTTGAAAGAAAATAAATATTAATTAAATTCCAGCCCTGAGATATGATCAGTTGAATTTAATTTAATGTGCACAACAAGCTGTTAAATTATAACTGGGCACTTTTAAGATTGAAAACACCTAGCTTTTTAAGAGTTGGTAACTTTAGATATTTAATAATACAGATATGTATTCAGTTGTTTAAAGGCACTATATATTATTGGAACATAGATGGATATAGTAGCATATGCCTGGAGTCATGTGATTTAGGGACTCCTAATTGCAAATTCACGTTAAGAAGAGTCCTATCAGTACAATTGTTCTGTTTACCCTTCAGGAGGGGAGATGGGTAGGAGGCTTGCCTATAACTTGGCCTCAGATGATAATTTGTGTCCATCACAAACTGATACCCATTTGAGTTCAGATTGAATTTGTCTGGCTTCAAATCTGTGTTGCAGAAGTAGTATTTAAAAGTGTACAGGGTTTGGATGTGCTTCCATAAAGTGGCTCTGGCTGAAGATCGGTGCTACAGACGAGGCATGCACACTCATTAGGAGAGAGACTTTCTGAGCTGTGGTGATCAAATATGTGGTAGCTCAACAGTGGCCCAGCTGGGTGCAAGCAAGGCTTTGTAAGAAGAGAAAACAATCAATTCTCCTGAACTGGAGTTGAAGCTTACTAAAATTGCAATGGATTCTGCTTCTCGTGAACAGAATAATATACGTAAGCAGGAAAATACACCTTGAAATATGAACCATCTAACACCTTGGCCAAATGGGGTGTTAGAGAAGGGCCAAGGTATGTCTGATATACAGCTAAGGCTTTTTTTCCAGTTTTTGTCTTCCATTTCTATTTTATCATAGGAATTAAATGCTGTAGGGAATCTTCTTACCTTGATTCTGCATCTCTGATTATGAGCAAAATACTTTTCCCGTGCCTGGCTTCGCTGAATTGTGTAGTCCAGAATATTTACTAACCAGGATTTAGTGCTGGGTACATTTAGGGTACATTTTTGGATCATCAACTGCAAAAAGTCTAGGATAATGAATGAATGTGCTAGGCCCAAATCCAGCAGCAAGCCTCATTGAATCAAAGCATAAATCTCAGATATCTATACCTGCATGAGCTGAAATCAAAATTACCCAGAATAGGCTCCTGTTAAAGTAAGCTACTAAGTTACACTCTAGGAAAAAGATGACAGCATAGTAGATGTTTCTTATTTTCCTTCATCTCCATTTCAAAGACAATAAAACCAGTTAGTAAAAGAGGGATGGAAAAAATGTAGGCATGTATAGTGCTTCTACTTCTCACAGTATAGCGAGGTCCTAGATTCATACTGCTCTTGTACATGAGGTCCTCCACTGGTTGCAATTTGCATGCACCCAATTGAGCCATTGTTAAGTGTTCATGCTTCCAATTTCTATTTAATTTTTACTTTTCAGCTGAAATCAGTGAAAAGTTGAGAGCTTTAATACAGTATGGATTTAGCTTGTCTCATCTGTTAGGTCTTCCGGATTCCTTACACAGTGAGATGTTGCAAACTTGATCCTCTACTGAAAACATCAAAGATTATTTTTACTTGGAGGAAAATGGATGGGCAGGGAGTGCGATTGGTTGTTAGCCAGAGCCATCTTTCCTGGACAGGGTAATCATTTCAAGATTAAGCTCCCTTGTTAAAAATTGAAGGAGGAATCATTTGTCATGTTTGGTCTCTCAGGAATTCCAAATTTTGAAATGGAATCTGACTGAAACAATTACTGATTTCCCCACATTTATCTATCCCTGAGAGCATCTCCACTCTGGAGGTTTGGTTGCCTGAGCTCACAGCGAACTTCGCAATAGCACAGCTGAGGGCTATCATCCTTCCTTTGGGTGACCTTGGAGAGGGTGTTCCCAGATAGCTCTGCAGGAGACCTCAGCGAGGGATGGACTCCCTTCCCAGGGGAGCTGAACTTAAACCGAGGCTTTAGTGCTTGAACTCTGCCTGGGCTACAGCTCCAGCTGTGCCACAGCCAGGCCTCTGCCTGGCCATGGACCTCATTGATCTGCACCCATACCATGACTCGCAGGCTGACTTCCTGGCTTGACCGCAGGCCTGCTTCATCCCTATGGACTTGCCTTGCAGTCAGTGGGCTATGTCTGACCCTGGTTATCTTCACTGGACCTCTCCATGGAATTCGGATGGCATTCTAATGAGGTTTTTTCAGGCGATCCAAAACTGACAGGTATTCAGAGAAGGAGATGTGAAATGGGGGACACTTCCGATGGCAATAATTTTCTCTTTCATTAGGAGAAAATCACATAGACTAGCTTAAGGTTAATTTGTCACACTGGATTTATCCCATATCTGAAAACAAAGATAAGTTGACCTACCACATGTAATTAAAGGAAAAACTCCTTAATGCACTTTGTATGTCCAAAATTATGTCAAAACCTTTTTCTAGCTCCTGTAAACGCTTATGACATGCCTCAGAACACTGGTCAGCCAGCCTTGGAAATGGATGTTGGATTGCAACAAACAACTGTTGACCATTTTCCAAACTCGTCTAGTACATCCCTGCTGGGTTTGTGTTCACTTCAACTCCCAAGTGCTTCTAGAGAAACTTTTTACTTCTCTGGTTAGAATATATGTGCTTGTTAATTGAAAGTAGAGAGGAAAAAGTTATTTAACCTGTTCAATTAGAAACCACGCACCATCTAAAAATTCCAATATCCTTCATTAGATTTCTTCTGCATCTTTTTTTTTACCTAAAGTTAAAGAGGTTGGGATCATATTGCTACAAAATCTGTAAGCCCCAGATCTCCTGCTTAGAACTCTGCTTAGATTTCTATCTAAGCTCAAAACTCACTTCCC
>NW_009186549.1:6229-9562 GCF_000690835.1 Fulmarus glacialis
CAAGGGACTCAGCGGAGACTTGCATGCTTGGCATATTGTCCTCAGCCCACCTGCAGAATTACCCACTGCACTACAATGCAGCAGGTTGGCAATAGTGTGCAAGCTGCTGTGCAGCTACTACAAAGAAGAAGCAGCAAGTGTCAACAATGTTTCTAGCACACACTGGAGATAGTCCTGGGACTGTAAGAAATAGTGGGAAGCCAATTTAAAAGTGTCCAAACTCTCCTTTGTAATGAAAATTTTTCAGTTAAAGATCACGGGGGAACACTTTAGTGACTGCAAATCACAGGTGCATTCTCATCCTTTTAGAACTTCAAGAGTGATAGATGTCCCATAGGCCATGAATGGGATAATCCTGATTTGTGTCATTATGTCTCTTTCTAATTGGCTGTCACTATAGAATTTGCAGGCAGTGACAGCTCCCAGGCCGACTGAGGCCTCATTCAGAATTTAGAGCCTCATCTCTTGTTCAGGAGATCAGGCCACTGGAGCAAAGGTTTGCAGTTTTTTATGTTACCTACCATGAAATGAAGTCATATTCTCCAAATAAGCTTTCAGCAAAGGTAGTATATAATCAATCCCAAATAAATTGTCATGAAGGCCCCTGTCATCTCTTTGAGGAGAGGGGTAAAAGGCAATTACACATCATGTTAAACTTAGCAGCTGTTTCTTTTGTAGGAAAGAAAAGTAGAAAAGCTAGTATTTGGATTATTTTGAATATTTTAAGCATGAAACATGCTGATACATTTAACAAGCGATCAATATTTCAAGATTCTCCTTGGAATGAATCTGTATTGATCTTCATCCAGAGTTGCCAACAGTAGTGCTGATTCAATTCTGGTAATGTTAAGATAGGCTTGACACATAGATGTAGAAGCTTATTTAATGAAACACCGGACAAAGAAAATGTCCTGGTTTCGGCTGGGATAGGGTTAAATTTCTTCCTAGCGCTGTGTTTTGGGTTTAGTATGAGAAGAATGTCGATAGCACACTGATGTTTTCAGTTGTTGCTAAGTACCCTGCTAGTCAAGGACAGCTTCCATGCTCTTACCAAGTGCACAAGAGGCTGGGAGGGAGCATAGCCGGGACAGCTGGCCCAGCTGGCCAACAGGGTATTCCATACCATGTGATGTCATGCTCAGTATATGAATAGTAGGAGTGTTCCAGGAAGTAGCGATCGCTACTTGGTTATCAGTCAGTACGGGTGGTGAGCAATTGCATTGTGCATCACTCATTTTGTAATTCTATCATTATTATTATTATTATTATTATCCCCTCCTTTTCTGTTCCATTAAACTGTCTTTATGCCAACCCACAAGTTTTTCTCATTCTTACCCTTCCGATTCTCTTCCCGTCCCACTGGGCGTGGGGGGAGTGAGCAAGCAGCTGCGTGGTGTTTGGCTGCCTGCCGAATTAAACCACGACAGAAAAAAAGATACAAAAGCAATGTGTGAAGTTTTTAAAACGCATAGCTCAATTTTGGGTTCACTGCGGTGTATTCTATGTTAACATAGAGCATGCTTATTTGCATCTTTAAATAGAATGATCCAAATAACGCCATGCTCTCCTACGTTGGGAGTTAAACTGGCTCTGCTAGCTCAGCTTTAAATAAGAGCAAAGCAGTCTGAACAATATCTTTACATGTGCCAGCAACTCCCAAAGAAAATCATTCTAGCTAAGAATTGCATAATACCATAGCTCTACCATGCCACCTCCTCTGTGCTATAAGGTTAGTAAGCCATGTGGCCAGGCTTTAAGTCCTACCTGAAATGTAAGGAAATTCTAACTTAGCTGAATACTTCTGGTCAAGTTTAGGAGCCTTGAGCAACTCAAAGGAATGTAATAGATATTTGAATCCTGTCCCTGAGTTCCATTAGCCATTAGGTGAAGACTACATCATAACCCTTGTCTATATTGCGATAGCCTTCACACATCTGCTCTGAATTCATTAATGGTACTCAAAACTTTTGTAGTCTTGACTTACACTATATTGCTTGAATTGAAGTGGATAAAATCTATTTTGTTTCCTGCATTTTTCTTTGAATATACTATTGCAGATACGCCGGTTATGCAATTTTTAAGGAATGTTCCAAGTTATGCTGAAGACGGAATATTGTCTGTTCTCTCTAGTCTAGCATGAATCTTCCAATGATTGGTCTTTTCAGTGCTCTGGTGTGCTGGTTTTGGCTGGGATACAGTTAATTTTCTTCAGAGTAGCTAGTATGAGGTTATGTTTTGGATTTGTACTGGAAACAGTGTTGATAGTACAGGGATGGTTTAGTTACTGCTGAGCAGTGCTTACACAGAGTCAAGGCCTTTTCTGCTTCTCACCCCATCCCACCAGCGAGTAGGCTGGGGGTGCACAAGAAGTTGGGAGGGGACACAGCTGGGACAGCTGACTCCAACTGACCAAAGGGATATTCCATACCATATGATGTCATGCTCAGCATATGAAGCTGGGGGAAGAAGAAGGAAGTGGGGAGACATTCAGAGTGATGGCGTTTTGTCTTCCCAAGTAACTGTTACACGTGATGGAGCCCTGCTTTCCTGGAGATGGATGAACACCTGCCTGCCGATGGGAAGCAATGAATAAATTCCTTGTTTTGCTTTGCTTGCACATGCGGCTTTTGTTTCACTTATTAGACTGTCTTTATCTCAACCCACGAGTTTTCTCACTTTTACTCTTCTGATTCTCTCCCCCATCCCACCGGGAGGAGTGAGCAAGCAGCTGTGTGGTGCTTAGTTGCCAGCTGGGGTTAAACCATGACATCTGGCTCTTCATTTGATTTATCAGTATGTAGTTACACTTCTTACTTCAGAAAAAAACCAACATTAAAAGCATCTCAAGTGAATCTACCCACTCAAAAGACATGAAAAGAATCATACTCACACGTGCCTGGTATATGCATATATAGAGATATGTAATACTGTCCTGGTTTCAGCTGGGATGGAGTTGATTTTCTTCCTATTAACTGGTATAGTGCTGTGTTTTGGATGTAGTGTGAGAATAATGTTGATAACACACCGATGTTTTAGTTGTTTCTAAGTAATGTTTACGCTAGACAAGGACTTTTCATTTTCCCGTGCCCTGCCAGGTGCGCGGGGGGCTGGGAGGGATCGTGGCCAGGATGGCTGGCCCAGCTGGCCAATGGGCTATTCCATACCATATGATGTCATGCTCAGCATATGAAGCTGGGGGAAGAAGAAGGAAGTGGGGAGACATTCAGAGTGATGGCGTTTTGTCTTCCCAAGTAACTGTTACACGTGATGGAGCCCTGCTTTCCTGGAGATGGATGAACACCTGCCTGCCGATGGGAAGCAATGAATAACTTC
>NW_009186550.1:0-19472 GCF_000690835.1 Fulmarus glacialis
TCTATGATTCTATGATTCTATAAATGAGAAAGGATCAGCTACTACAGCAACTATAGATCACTTAAAAAAGAGTATCTATGTATCTCTTGTATCTGTTATCTTGAGCTAGATAAGAAGTTAGACAGGACTTCCTTTGTTTAGCCCAGTGCTTTAAAGATTGCAAAGGCAATATTCTTAGCAGAATATTTTCTTAGCTCTTTACGATTTAGTATTGCTAAATTTGACTCTGCAACTTTAATGCCAACCAATCTCATGTGCAAGTATTGCAAACTTATTTCTTTAACATTCCTTGATTCTGCTCACTTACATTGTTCTTGGAAGTTTTTCCCAGTCTGTTAATTTGAATGAGGTCACCAGACATAGACAGACACTCTATAGCCTCTCCTTGATGTTTATTTTGGGCTGGATATTGAAATGTTCAGGCTTTTGTTCTTAGCAGAGTACAAAAAGCTCCCAAATGATTTGAATTATTGCTTGTGATGTAATGGGTTGTACAGTATCTGTAACCTTAAACCATTTTGACATGTTGGAATGACTAATAACATTGATTCCATCAAGAAATTCTAGTGATCATTTTAAGGGCAGAAACTCTGAAGATTCAAAATTTTAATATAAAATATATTTGTCACACCTCTGATTCACTAATGAACATGAAAACCAGTACAGTAGTCAATGAGGGATATGTTTAGAATTATTAGAGCAGAATCAGAATATTTTTTAAAACTTTTTTTTTTAAATTGGAAAATTTAATTTTGTCAAAACCAAATGTAATAGGAAAATACCAGGATTAATAAACATGACACTAGGAAATATCAAGTTTCTGAGATTTTTGTTACATGAGCATGAGATCTTAGAGGCCAACAGTATGATGGTTACATTACACGTCAAGTTCTTGCTTGTTCAGTCTCTTTACCCTAGAGAACCTTGATCAAATTATTAGCTATTTTACAATATGTCCTTCTGAATTTCCTTTAAAAACTTTGAATGATCTCAGTTTTATCTTGGTATAAACAGGGAAATATATTTTTCAATCTCAGGATTTCAAAGCCAGTAGAATATATTTTATGACCAAACCTAATAAGAGACATCAAGAACAGTGGGTAACATTTTCATACATTTTTCTTTTTTTAGGTACGTTGATTACTTGAGTTTTCCAATTGTAAAAGCTCTTCTGCTTGTCCTCTGCAAGAGTGATTCCCTAATTGGAACAGTTTCGTTCTCTCTTGTTCAGCTACTGCCTGTTTTGCCCCCAAAACCTGTGTAATTTTTTGCCAGGCTGCTCTTCTGAACCTGATGGGCCAGGGGATGTCTCCCACTAGGGTAGAAGATGACCTCCTGGAATGGACTTTCCAGTTACTCCAGCCATCTGCAAAGCAAGATGCTGTCAAACACAATGAGGATGTTTCCCAGGGGTCCAACAGCTGCTCTCCCACGGCCTGAGGGGTCATCTGAAAGCCCAGCTTTACCCCTACCCTCAAATGTAGCAGTGCTGGTGGAGGAGGCAGCAGTTGGAATGTCTGGCAGTGGGAATCCAAATCCAAAGGTTCAGGCCTAGGCAATATGTAGAAGATTATATTCTTCTAACAAATTTATATATTTGTTAATTTAGATCAGATATCACTACATGAATCTTATGAAATATTTGCTTAGGGTGTAAAACAATTTTTTGATCATTTACACCAGATCTTTGAACCTCATGATTATACTTAGTTGTGTCTTGAAGCTGTCTGCGTGCCCAACTCTTTATATTCTCCTGCCATTAATGTAAACAATATGAACACTGGGAATTTTTTAGGCTGGGTAAGTACTGTCCTGCAAAGGAAAAGAGAGCTGTGTTTGTATCAGACTTTCCACCTAGCTATCGTTAATGTAAAAGCTGTTGAGGGTGGGGTACATAGGCCTCTATAGGATATCCCTCATGCCAAAATTATAGACAAAAAGCAGTGCTATTTAATTGATCTAAATAACAGCAATAATAATCTCTGTTTTGCTTTGATTGCAGTGTTTACAACAGTGAGGGATCTGAGAGATAAAAAATTGCTAAGAAGAGCAGAAGAGCTACATGACAAACTGGGGTGGCCAGTGCACAAGAAGGTCATGCTGAACAAGGGTCATCCCCTTGTCTGAGGATCTGCTACATGTTAATGTATGCATCATCCTTCTATTTGAGGGGAAAAATGGTTGGAGGGGGTCAAGTCAAACAGCAGTCTTAGATATCATAAGACCTGCTTCCTCCTTGCATACAGTGAACATTAATATGGTGCTGAGTATGTCAGGAAGGTATTTGGGATGAGAAACTTTTGTGAGCTTTGTCATGCATTGTATAGCTACAGCCAAAGCTGTAAGTATTATTGCTGGCTCTGCTTGTCTTGCGACTGTACAGTTAACTTGGGGATAAAGATAAGGTGCCCCAGCTGGAGGCTGCTGCGTAGAGTGTTTATAGAGGTACAAAGTCCTGGCTATTAAAAACCAAATTGATTGGCTATTACTTTCTATAAGAAGTGCAAGTCCTAAGTAGATTAACATAATGAATGTAAAGGATGCTAGTGTGCCATGGGAAAAGGAAGAGGCGCGGTCAGATTCAGCTCCTGGAAATAGACTGGCCCAGATGATCTACCCTACCTATAAACACTTGCACTAGTACAAGAGATGAGTAACAGTCAAGAGGATTTGTTGACAAAAAGTTATGATAGATGAATGTCATGTGCAGAGCAAGAAGTCTGATGAATACATAAGAACTAGTAGATGTCTTTACTTGATTTCATTAGATTCCTGGTACTACTTCATGTGGAAAGAGAAAGCAATGTTAGATGAAAGTATCATAGCACTGATCCAAGACTGACTGGAAAATAACTCAGTGTAATTGTCTATCAAATGGAAGAGAAATATAACATGGCACTCAGGAAAGTCTGTACCACCCATTAAGAAATTTGGCAACATAGTATGCTTACCTGAGTGACAGAAAGATGTCATGAAGCCAGAATACACAAACAGTACAGTGAAGAACAGAATTAAGAGTTCCCACTGGAAGATGATCCTGAGCAACTGAAGAAATAATCTGAAAAAAAAAAAAGATTTAATTTACTAGAGGCAAGCATAAGATTCTACACCTATGCAAGAATAAGCTTTTAATGGATTATTTAAGTCAGATGAAGGTAGTCCACAGGAAAGCAATGTAAATGATCAGAAGTCTAGAAAGCAAAATCAAAGTGGAAGGGTTGAATGAATTGTGGTAGTTTAGCTCTAAGAAAATAACATGACTCTATTACTTATCTACTAAAAGGTTGCTGTAAATAGAAAAGGAGTAATCTGGTTTCCATACCCATTTATAATAACTATAGAAATAGATATGCATGAAGTTTAAAAAGGCAGACTACTAAGCTATGATAAGCTGAAACATACACATTGAGAGTGGTGTTTTGATTCTGGACAGGAAAAACATGACAAAACTGCTGGCCTGGAAGTGAGAGGTCCTGGGTCAAGTTTCCTGGCTGTAGGTGACATTAGCCAAGTCATTTTGGCCTAGCTTCACATGAACTGAGGTCCCTAATTTGGCAATTTTGGACCACTTAATCCAAAATCAAGTTTTTATACTTCATGCAGTTGCTACCTAAATTTATAGGTGCCTGAACATCTCTTGAGAGTTTAATTTTCCCAGCTTTAATTAATTTTCAACTCCATTTCTCATGCTAGTGTTGATGGACTGGTCCACATCTGGGAAACTTGTTGTAAGTGTTCTTCCTCCTCTTCCCAAATGTGTTTTATGCAGGAGAAGACTGACATGGTCTTAGCAGGTCATTATATACTACTAAGATGGGTATCTTATTCAAGGCTGTGCTATACTGCAGAAAAACTTTGTGAACCTAGTCCTTCCTGCTGTGGTTTCTTCTGTACAACAGTGTAAGACTGTTCCCCTCAATCACTGGGAAATAAATAAATAAAAAGGATTTTATGGTGTTCAGATGTTATAAAACAAAGTAGTAAAAGTTTTATCAAAAGGAGTCTAAAAGTTTTAGTAGCAAGTGTTTCTAAGAATAGCCCATGCAGGGGGAGGATAAAGAGGTGACAAGATCTATGGAGTAACTAGTGCTTGGCATGATGCGGAACTCTGCTAAATCTGAGAGGCTCCTGCAGTTCTTTGAGACTTCATGAGAAGCATTATACAAGCAGCCACTGACTCCCTGCAAGACAAAATTTGCAGGTCCAGGTAATTTTCTGTGATGACTTTCCTTCCTACTTTTAGAGCCCTGACTGATTTGGCATTCTCACCTGGTGTTTGGAAGAAGTGGGTGTAATGAATAAATCCTGAAGGTGCCAGAGACAGTATATGATAGTAAGGAATGAAAGAGTCATCTTTCAGATCTGTGAAACCTGTAGGGCAACAGACAGCTCTAAGTAACTGAAGCAACTCTGAGTATGTGATTGAAATCACAAATACAATAGTATATTTAATAACACCTGTTCTTTGGTCTTCCAAATGGAATTAAACAGAAATCAGATCAATTCTTCCTTTTAGCCCCTCAAAGAAATGAACAGGTACAGAATGCTGCCCAACAGCCCAATGGATAAAACATCTGCATTGACATATTCTTCTGCTTTGAAAACAGAAACATTTTCAGAAAAATGTGTTTAACTATTGAGTATTTCAGATATTGTAATGGTAACGATACTGAGTCTTGCCTTCATTTCTGTAGCACTAAGAAGTATCAAAACTTACTTTCCAGATAAAATCTTTCAGGAAAGACAATGGGAGAAACACATAATAAATAAGGTACAAATTTAGGCAGTTCTGTGCTTGCCTGCTAACAGAAATTAGGTGTCTAGAGCTGATTTTCAGTGGAGCTGAAAGCCACCAAGAACCAGCTTGTGAACACTAGTGCCACCAAGATGTTAGAAGCATCAAGTGTTTCTGTTCCAGTTTTAAATGGAGGCTCTTTGACTGTGTAGACGAGACACAGAAACGATAACATATGATTTCAGTAGTATTTAACCAATGAAAAAGCAGAAATACTTCATTGTAAAATTTTGAATTCCCAGTGTGTTTTCTGTTGCTTAGTGACATAAATCACCCAATCAGACCATAGAAAAAATACCAGATGATTTCTATAATTTGCGCAGTGAAAAAGGCAAATGTTTGTAATGAAGCTCAAAAGCATTCACTGAATAACAGTACATCTTTTCAATAAAAGCACATTCAAATATTTTTCAGCTCGTCTAACAATACTTTGAAATAGGGAAGAATACATTTTCACAAATTACTGGACAAGGCATGAGTGGTTTCCTGTGAAACAACCTTGAAGTCTATGGAGAGATATCAGTTTTGTACATAAAATATATTAATAGCACACAAAAATAATATCGGAAATTGCAATTTATAACAATTTCAGACAAATCCTCATCTGACACAAGAGTAGCAAAGCAGAAAAGTTATGAAAGCAAGAGGCACCATGTCAGAAACAGAATTACTGTAATCTCATGTACCCATGTACCATTTACTCAATGCATCAGGGACCAAGAAGCGATATAATTTGTGAGCTGAAACATATCAACATTTACAGCAATTTGTGGAGATAGAATATATCCCCCCTATGTAAGGCTGCATATTTCTAAAATACAACTCCAACTAAAATATATTTCTGGATGCTTCGCTTTCTTTTTCTTCGCCTTGCTTTTTCTCAAGGGACTATGTAGAAACAAAGATGAGAAAGGAACAGTATAAGCCTTTTGGAATTGTAGGAAAACAGTCTGGGACACAGACGAAACAGAGAGACCAAACTTGTTTTCAGTTATGGTCCCCATTCAGTGCTAGAGAGAAAAGCAGCTTGTGCAGATTCTCCTCCTTCTCACCAAGACATCAGAATGTAATTAGAAGAAACTCACCCGGCTGCCAAATGCAGTGATTGGTTCAGCTGCGATGTTCAAATAACCACTACATGAAACAAACTCCATAAGTAATCCCAGTGCCAGTAGTCTCTAAGCAGAATTCTTGCATATTCTTCAAATTAATATTTTCACACCATAAACAGATGCTCTGCAAGAGGGGGGAAAAAAAGTCTGTGAGCTAATCTAGCCATCTTTCTAGTGGCTGCTTCAAAGATTCTGCCAGGTTTTGAATTTAACATATTTACTACCTACAGGACATTAACCTTGAAGTGCATTCAGTATCTTCCTGTATTTAACCTAGACTGGTAAGTAACACTTAGATAGCCTGCAGATCTATGCACACACACACGTACATAAACCTGTACTTATGCAGGTACATACACATATCTCTGTTTAGGGAAGAATTACTAATATGATCTAGTAGTGAATTCAGCTTTCAGTACCTATTAGGTGAACAGCTAATGCATTTCTTGTTCATCCTGGTTTTATGCTACCTCAATCACCAGCCTCAGCGAAGCTGGTCGTTTTGTGTATATATATGAGGAGTACAAGCCCACACGCAAGAAAGAGTTTCAAGAAGAGTCTTGAAGACTACTGTGTTAATTGCATTTGCATTGTAAACAGTTGGTATTGTCCCCATACCTTAATTTCTCAGTATTGTATCAATCGAGTGTCTGGGATAGAGTCAGAGCGGGTGAGAAAAAGCAAATTACAAAAGGAAATCAAATGAAAGAGAAAGATAATTACATATAAGTTCTTAAATCAATAAATTTCTTCAAAAACAACAAAACAAGTAATAATGATACAGTATGAAAACTGCATCACTTTTGAACAACAACAAAACAAGTGATAATGGTATAGTATGAGAACTGCATCACTGTTGAACAACAGTTCTGCTTTGCATGGTTGAGAGGGCCTGGACTCTATAAGGTACATGTCATTCCCTCTGTTGGACTGGCTTCACAAATTAGTCTGAGGTTTGGACTACTAGCCAAAATGCTCCCTCAGCTACTGGAATTCACAGTTTAGGAAAAGCTTAGCAGAAATGAGGAAAATAAAAGCCAGGAAGCTCAAAAGTGACTTTCCTAGGCTTGTTATAGGAAATGTGAAGCAGAGGTTTGTGCCTTAAACTTTACTTTTCCAGTCCTACTCCAGCTTGGCAAAAAATGTTTTATTTTGTTTTTTCAAAACAGATCTGTCCTTTTCTAAAAAAGCTTTTACACAACAGAATTTGAGCTGCAGTCTTCTCAGTGTAACGCTCCTTTGTTTTCTGGAGCATATGATGAGCAGGTCTATTAAATTAGCCCCTGAGTGGTTGGCCTGACTGAATCCTGCTAGCACTCAGTCATGACAGGCATTGAGACATGCTTTTCTGACATAGCCAGTTCTGCACATGAGAAAAGCAGAAATATAAGGTGCCTAGGAACTTTAGTGGTCTAAGTGTAATTTAGATATTCTTCAGGTTAGGCAGATTGGGGGATATACTAGAATCACCCTTGAAAAACTGTGAACCCTATCTCTCTGTCTAGTATGTTGATGGGGTTTTAGTCTGTATTTCTAAGATTAGGTCATCTAATCACTCTTACAACTGCCCTGTTTCTAGCCCTAGCATTCCCCCCATTATTTTAACTTTGCTACTCCTTCCCACTTTTCCTTGTATGCTTCCTCATGCTGATCTCTTGATTTTGGATGGATCTTACTGTCCTGAACACATTGTCCATTTTCACATCATACGTCAAAGATCGACTTTTGTTAATCAGCTTCCAAATCTTGTGCTAGCTATATTTGTCTCCTTCTGAATCTTATTCATTTAGTTGATTTATATTTAACTTTTTTTTTTGTTTCACTTACACAAATCTGTGTTTATCCTTTCCTTCTCTGTTGGTTTTTTTATTTTTTTTTTTGCGCTTGCTTCACACTGGGTATCTTTGGGAAACAATGAAATATGTATTAAAACCATAACTAGAAGGAAAGATAAAAGTAAAAAGAATTAAATTAATGCTGTACTGATTGTACTGATAGACCTGTTGACAAAACCTTTCTGAAAAACAGATTTCAAATCCAAATACACAGCACTGATACAGTTAACTGCAGTTTGATTTTTTTTTTTTTAGACTGCAAATCTAGCTGACCAGAATGAGGGTGATTTTTCAACATCACTGTGTCTGTATAGTGGCAAGAGCCACTATTTATTAAAGTACCTCTCATTTTGAAAAATGGGTAAAGCCGAATGTAGATGGAGAGAGTGGTTGATTTATCCTCTCTCAAATACCCTGTGTTTTGCTACGTCTCCAAGCATCGCTAAGAAAAGAACCTGTGCTTTTTCTCCATCAGGTTTTAATGGATGGAAAAATTCCAAGAAATGTGTAAATGACCATAGGAAATAAGTGAGACCACTGATTAGCCACACCTTCATTGATTTCCAGACTGAAAATAGTAGCAGAACCTTTTTTTTTTTTTTTTTTTACGTACAATATTATCACAATAAATACAAACACTGAAATAATCCCTAAAATCAAGGAAGTATATTATGCAGTTAGCAGAAAATGATCCACTATCCAATGGCGTGAATACAAGTATTCTCCAGGACTGTAAGGTATTTGGAATTACAGTTAGCTTTACTTACCAGAGGGTAATGTTTAAAACAAACAAATCTGTATTTTGTGGGTTGTTGTTTTTATAGAGATAAATGGGCCTTGATGATAGGAATAAATTGGGTATTTGTACGAAAACTGAAATGTTACAGTTGGCAACTCTCAAAGATGTGTTCTGCGATGACTTGAACAGCAGGGTTTCTGAGGATTTAGCTCTAGGAACCCCGCTAGAGCACGCTCCAGAGAGGCTTCAGGATTGCTCTAAATTATACCTCACTAGCAAAGATCTTTGTTACAATCTGCATTTAGGGTACAGTTCGCAGTATCCACAACATCTCTTACTTTGTGTTTGTCCCCCTTGTGCAGGCTAGCAATACTGTTACAGTGCAGGCCAGTTCCTGAGAGTATTTGGCACTCCATTGAATGACAAAGAGATTACAGTGGGGTAGGGTGTGGTTTACCCTTGAATACACGGTGGTGCTGGGTCATATTTTCTCATCAGGGCCTTTTGCAGCTACTGTGCAGAACCCGAGGCATTTGTTAAGGGAAGCGATAATCCTAGGGACTGAAAAATGTGTACAGAAAAGAAACTCTTTCCTGTGGTGTCCATACAAATGCTGTCATGGAGAGCAGCACAGAGCATTCATAATGAGTTCAGTATTTCCTCCGTAAATCTACAGCCAGCCTGAAACAAGAGGTCTGAAGAGGATTTACATACCCTACCCTCTCAATGCAGTATTAAGGGGAAAATAAAAATTACAGTGCAATGCCTGCCTTAATGATATAGTTAGTGAGTATTCTAGTCAAACCATCCAACTAAGATATTTATATTACAACTCAAAAGCTCTCTGACATTATCTCTGTTATGGTCCAACTCTCCCTTACATAGCCATTAAAGCCCGCAGATCTGTGGTCCTTACCAGTGCAGCTTTGTGTTACCAGTCCAGACACCTCCAGCACACAAACAACTGGAAGTGTGGTGATGGCTTCACATACACTGAATTTAATATCCAAGAAAATAACACAGGAGAGACTCACTGATTAAATTAATAAGAAAATGAAAAATGCAATCAATTTCTACTTCATTATGCATTAAATTGTCCCAGTCTCTCCAGTCTGCCACAGCATGCAGCAGAATTTAGTTCTGATGCTTTGCAGAACATAAAACATGAGTATGATTTGGAGTACTTAACAAAATACTGAGGCTTTGTATTAATAATGATGATTTTCAAAAGCTAACACTAGAAGAGACAAGAAAAATTCTGGCATAGCAAATACAATGAGCCAATTAAGGTGCTCTAGATGAAATACTCATGTTTAATTCTGACAGTTCATGGTTTCTTCCTGAAGTTAGGTAACAGTCTGTCCCTTTATTTGGCAGAGATAAAAGTTTAATTGGTAAATCCAGCCTTGTTTCCAAGATAGCCTGTCACTCATAGCCATGTATTAACCCTATCATTAAAATTAATCTAAGTATTAAAATGCCTTTTCCTCATTACTTGATAAAAAGATACTATAGCTGATCACAATTTCAGTGACTGGTGGTACTTTGAATGTCTCCAAATTCCTTTCCTTAGATCAAATGTTCTTTTGTGATGAGTTTCTATCAATCTTCCAGTTGCCAACTTTTCCTTCTTAAGAGGACCATCATTCCTTTTCACAGACTGACCTTTTGCATTAGGGAATGGAAGCATTTGCAGTGCTAATATTATTAGCTAATGTTTCATACATCTTTCTCTCTTTTGGCTAGTTTCAGTTTCTCTTACTTTTTTTCTTATGTTGACTTTCTATTTTTATTACCATACCTATCTCTAGCAGCTACTGCCTTTAACTCTTAAAGTTTATAACTTCCACTGAGATTAATTTACATAAATTTGTTTGACCTTTAAATGACTGCATGGCTCCAGTGATCATTGCCAGCAGATTCTGATGCTGAACTGGGGCTGTAGCTGTAATTAATGCTACTATACTATTCTTTCATTGGTATTTTTATTCTCTCCTCTTTCTTAATAAAAATTTATATATACCTAATACTTGACTAACTTTTACAAATTATTTTAATTTCTCTGGGTTTAATTTTTAACCCTTACTAGTCTTGGATTTTTTTTTTTTTTTATTTCTGCCCAGTAACATGGTTTAAATGGGTCTTGTGGAAGGATTCACTGAGGAAGTAAGTTTAGAGTCTGTAAGGATAAATACAGAAAACTTAATTTACCAGAAATGGAAAAAAAGGATGACAAGGCCCAGTGTGGTGGACAAGGACTGGGATAGTACGAGGGCAAAACAGAAATGAGAAAAATAGCAAGTAGGGAGTGGGCACAGGCATCAAGAATTTTGAAGGCAATCAGAAGACTTAGTGTATTGCAAGGAAGAAGGTGTTTCTAGCCAAGGGATTCAAAGAACACATAATAGAGCTGATTGAAAGTCCAGGTGGGTGTAGCCATGTCTTTGCTGCACTTAGCTATCCAGGTCTGGATGCAGTCAGGCTGCATCCCTACTCCGTATTAGGACAAGACTTAAACTACGTCTAGCCTGTGAGGGAGGTGTGCTTCATGGCTGTATCTGTTCATTCACAAATCAAAGCATCATTGAGAATATGGGAGAAATTGGAAAGGAATAATGCATGTTAAAGTGGTATAAAAAAGGATTTCTTGAATCTTTGAGCTAGTGGAGAGGAAAAATAGGTGTTTATTACGTATTTCTGGAGCATGGAGAGTGAAGAGAGAGAGCTGAATGGTGACACACAACTGTATTGCATAGCACGGCATGGCATCCAAAAGTTCTCAGCAAGAAAGACACTTGTTCTCTAGCCACTGATCTAGCTTCTCTAAAGCCACCTCTGGTATTTTGTATTTCTTTGCCAGATTTTAAATCAGACAAATGCTCCCAGTAAAGTACCCTGTCCCTAACAGTGGGCAGCAGCTTAGGAAAAACTGCATGAGACAGAAGTACAGAATATTCTTTTTCTATGTATGTCTTCCCAGTTCTCATCATGTATCAGGAGTTCCTGACTCAGAGACTACAGAATGCACCTTTATGACTATGTTTAATAGCAACTGAAAGCTAAATTCTCCATGAATTTGTCTAACATTTTTTGGAATTTATTAATACTTTTGGGTGTTTTGAATATACTGCAGCAATGAGCTCTACAATTTAATTATGCACAGCAGATCTATTTCTAGGTATTCTGAATGCAAAAACCAGAACTGAATGTTGCTTGTGAACAAATGAAGCTGAGTGAGAGAAAAGTCAAATATTGAAACCCTTTCAATTCTCCCTCATGCAAGGTCACACAATCATGGCTGGTCCAAAAATGGCTAAGAATGGAGGACGAAAAGACTACAGAGACCTGAATACCGGCAGGAGGAGAAATGATCAACTAATGTAACATTTGGGTTAACAACCACATGTCTTTGCAGCCTTTAGCAACCAGGCAAGAAGTCATATGTGATATGTGTCAACATTCTCCTCATACTAAATCCAAAACACAGCACTAGCAAGAAATTTAACCCTATCCCAGCCGAAACCAGGACAGTATGGAATAGTTTAGTACTTCTAAACAGTTCCGAACATTAATTTTTTTCTGTGCTGTAGTGACTAGAGAATTTTTATAGTTATGACAAAATTTGTATATTTCTGATCTTCTGTGAATTAAATTAAACTTGCTTTAAGGCTTGATTTGTTAAAGTGGGCTCTGGGCATCACAGATTATGTGTCTGTATCTTAGTGATTTAATAAAAGAATCATGCATATGAGTAAACTCTAATAATAAGCTGCAGAATAAGAAACTAATCTGGTAACATACCCAAGATAAGATACCATGGAGAACCATCTCAGTTTAAAGTATTGGAGAGCAACCAATATTACTGTATCAAACCATCATTTTTCAAACTTCAGATAATTGGAATTCTAGGTATAATTTTAAAGGAATGTTTGTAATAGTGAAACATTACAGTCATAATTACTTTCTTCAGCACATACTGCTTTGTTTAAACTTAGAGATAACAAGCATTAAACTTTGAAAAGGATAGTACTGTTTATTTGTGTAATGCTTTTGATATGATTAGCTATTCCCTTTTGTTAATAAAACCAAGCTTCAGTTCTTTTTTCTGCTGAGTGATTTTAATTCTTTTTATAAGGAAAGTAGATCATGTCTATCAAACTGATGTGCTAGAGAAAACTGTTACTTGCAGTCCCTGCTAATGATCTTTTTATGATCAGCATAACCATGAAAATCCATATGTATACAGAAGACAGTGCTTTTTAATGACACTTAGCAACACAGAACGTGACAATTACGAAGTGTTCGCAATTGGTAAGATTGCATGCCAGAATGTTTTAAACAGTATATTTTAATATGATGATTTTACATGGAAATAAAACATGCTTTTTTGGACTAAATGAAAAGAGAGCACTTTATAATCTAAGCTTTTTGATATTTTTCTTTTATATAGCAGAAATGTATCCAGATTTTTTTTAAATTAAAGCCTGTAGAAATGTAACTGAACAACCTGCTATATTGTCAAATCTTTTTTTTTAACTTTGTCTGAATACAAGGGTATGACATGATTTGTGCAATCCCAGCAAACAGTTCAGTGGTAGCTCCAAAGCTTCCTTAACAGGTAATTGATATTGTACACTTCCCCACTGCCATTTATGTGGCACTTTTAACTTCCTGTTAAAACTACAGGTTTTAGCATATCCTAAATTGAAAAGGAAATAAAAGTTGGCTTATTAGAGGTCCTTTCTAAAATATAGGTATGAGAATTTTGAAATAATTCATGTGTGTTTCCTTGGTTTGGATCAGTTAACTTAGAGCTCCCTTTTGCAGAAAGTTCAATGGCAAATAGTAAAACAAAAACATTTTGAAAAATGATGTATTGTGTTTTGTATTCACTCCTCTGACTGCTACGATGCATAATTTGGGGGAAAAAGCAAAGCTCTTAAGACCCTTTGTATTGCAGACAGCTGGATACAATAGTCATGATAGGGAGAGTTTCCACTGGAAATCCTTTACTGGCCTTTGATAGATAAGCAAGATGCTACAATTTTAGAAAGATCTCCTCCACTGCTCCTCTGTGAGTAACACTGGCTTTGAGCAGAACCTCCCACAGACCATGCTAGAAAAGAAACATACTGATGTGCTATGAGAAAGGGCAGTTAGAACACCCTATTTCTACCTCCCTCAAACTGCCATGGGCATCATCAACAAATAAGAGTATTTTTATTATTTCTTCACTGTTTGTTTATTTTTTTAACAGATTAATCTATGAACGCTTACTTCGTGATGAACAACTCCCTCCTACCCATTTGCCTGTGGTGTCTCATCTACATGTCTGGTTTTTTGTTCTTTCCTTTCTTAAAGTATTTACCAGAAGAAGAAACTGAAACCACACAGAACATGCAGAAGATCCATATTGCAGATGACCTGGTTTCAGTCGGATTTCCCCGTAAGATTATTAGACTTTTCTGGTACAGGTATGCCATTCTGTTTGCATGTTCATGTCTGTGAAATATGTCTGCCTCTCAGCAGGCTGGCAGCCATGGAAATTAAAGGTATTTGGGCCCCGCAAAAAACTAATAATCTTTAGAAAAAAATTACTCTGCCAAAAGCTAAGCAGAGTTTTGCATTTGAGAACACAGAACACCTGGCAGCATTGCAGCCAGAGCCACTGTTGTAGTTGCCTGATTATTTGCTACTTATTTAATAAAACACTAAGGGTAAGAGACTTTTTTAGTGCCTTTCTACTATGCTTCATGTTTTGAGGGTTTTTTTCCATTTGAATGCAGTTTTTGAAAAGGATGGTATTAAAAAGATACTTTATGCTGCTACATTTGACTGACATCTAAAGGGCTCATCTTTATTTGGCATGTGCAATTCTTTAAGGTAATGCAGCAAGGAGCTTTTTGCTATAAAGAAATACTCAAGTCCTGACTTTAAAAAAAACCCACCAACCAACCTTGTAGCTGTCATATAGCCAACACAAAGCACTGGATTCATTTTCAGAAGTGTTAGACTTTCATGCACAAAAAATCATTATTGTATTTGAAGCACATTACAAATTTGGATTTTATACTCCTTTCCACTTTCTTGTTTGCAGGAGATAGCACCTGCATGGAAATAAGAGCAAGAAGATATGCAGAAATGAGAGAAAAAGATGAAGTATCTGCAGTATGTTCTTCCTCTTCAGCCTTTATTCTCTAAAGGTAGGGCCCATAGGTGTATGGAGTTGCATTGAATTGCTGGGAAGGCAAGAAGCGGCTAACTGCACACCAGCAGCCTGAGGTGAATTGAATTTAGACCACCAGGCAGCTTGAATTTAGATCACCAGGCATCTCATGGCAAATTACTGAGGTCACATCACTGCTTATAGAAACATACACTCCTCAAAAACGTCAAAATCCTCTCATTTTCTAGCCCATCACCCTTTCTTCACCCTTATTCTCATTTCAAATGTATCCACACTTAAAGAGCAGATAGTAAGTGCACACGAGAGGGAGTACAGAAGATCCTCAGACAGCTGAACACACCTCCAGGGATCACCTAGTAGGGAGGAGGCCACGCTCTACTTTCTTCGCATCGTTGACTTTTGATATCTATCGCCTGCAATTCAAGTTACTTACTCAGTCTGAAAGCCTGTTGGTATTCAACACAGACTCTGAATTGCTCACCTTACACAAATAAGGAGAGATTGCTGGTCCTGTATGTCAGAAGGATGGGGTTGCTTTGAGCTGGTGAATACAAACAACTGGCTATCCTGGTTCCGTCTGAGTTCCCTAGGAACAGCTGGTTTGTCTTTGCCTCACAAGGCCATGTTCAGAAAACATTTCAGGAAACAGTTTCAGCATTTTCCAGAGCAGAAGAGAACTGCAACTTAGACCTACAATTTAACTTAGAGCAATTCACATAAAGCAGACGACTTAACTAAACAAAAAAAAAAAAATGTTTTGTACATCACCAGTTTTCTCAGTCAAAATTCACTGGGGCACAAAATTTATTCCAAGTCAGATATAAAAATTTTTTTCCAGTCTTTCTGGAGAAGCCAAGTACTTTCCTTTTTCAGCCTCCTGTACCAGATAAATACATTGTTTGTAACATCTCTGCAGGCACTCACCAAGAGCTCAGATACAAAACTTTCACCTTGATTCTACAACTTATAAGAATTTAGCAAAGTATTAAAGGTCAAGCATGTCCTTAAGTACTTTAATGAAAAAGACTGGACATGATGTGGCTTTTGAATAGAAATTCACTGAACAAATAAATTCATAATTAAATGTTCTCCTTTGCAAAGTAGATATTGCAAGTTTTAATTATCAAACAACAAATGTGAACTATGTATTTACAACAATCAGTCAAAAAAATCCTATCTTTTTCTACAAGCTTATGGAAGAAAATGAGCTTAGTTCAGTGAAAAAGAACCCCAGTTGAGAATAAGACACTGACCTTTACTATTTCTTTAGCTTTATTATGCACCAGAATAAGCTTTGAAATTGCTGGATGTAACGAACTTTCACACTGAATACATATAAAATGAATCAACCTCCATCGTGTAACCAGGTATGTGAATCAATAGCATCTTCTATATTGTAAACAGGCACAAGAATTACAGAATCTTTGAAAATTTGATTGGAAGGAACTGATGGAGATCACTTAATCCTATCTCCCATTCAAAGCAGGATAATCACCAATACTAGATCAGGTCATTTATGACTTTGTCTAGCTGAGTCATGGAAATGTCTATGGATGGAGATTCTACAAACTCTTGACCCACTTGTTCCAGTTCTTACCCTTTTGGTGCAACAGTTTTTCCTAACATTCAATCTGAACTGTCCAAGCAGCGAATTGTGGGTGTTGCTATACCATCTTATTATACCGTCCACTACCAAAAAGTGTTTGACTCCATTACCTTTGTAATTAACCTTCAAGTAGATGTAGGTTGCTATTAGATTTTCCCTTTGCCTTCTCTTTGCTAGACTAAAAAAGCTCAGTTCTCTCTTCCTCTCCTTGTAAGTCACGTGTTCTATGCTCCTAAATATCGTTAGTCCCCGTTGGACCTACTCCAGCATCTTAAATGTTCTATTTGAACTGGGGAACCAAAACTGGACCAGCATGCCATTGGCAGTCCCACTACAGTCAGGCAGAATGGAATAATCACTACCTCAATAACCTAGGCCATCCTCATGTACTCCTTGCTGAACTTCACAATGTTGCTCTTGACCTAATTCTCAAGTTTAACAAGGTCTGCCTGGATTGAAACTCTGCCATTTGCATGTGTCAACCATGTTCCCATAATTCAGTACCATCCACAAATTTGCTAAGAGTACATTCTGTGTCATTATTTATACCACTGATAATGATAACAGTATTTGACCCTGACTCAGCTTGTTGGCAGCTGCCAATCATATATTACTGTATTGGTTGTTAACCTTTGAACCGGGTGCTACAGCCCATTTTTATCCCATCTGACAGTCTGCTCATCCAGGCCATACTTCCAAATGAGAATGCTGTGAAAGATGGTGCTAACAACTGTGCTAAACTCAAGGCATATGACATCCACTGTTTTCTTAAAACAACTTTTTCTTACAGCTGCAAAGAACAAGTACTTGAACATATGTTATTATTTCATAAGCTCTTAAATGAATTACGGAACCTGGAGGCTGGTGACTGAGAAATTTGCTTTCAAAACCGGATTTCTGGAATTCAAGCTTAAAATTCTGGGAAGTTGAAATTGTGCAGGAACTAGTAATTTGTTTGGATTTAACTTTATGGTGTAATAGCTGCATACCAGAAGCTAGAAACAGCATGTTTTCAATCTGAAGAAGTTCCCTTGAAAATTGCGGCTCATGATAATTTGCATAAAAATCTTTTTCTAATTGTCCAGAAAAAAAAAGCCACATGTTCAACACAGAAAATGACAACAATTGGACAGACTGCCAGAAAGGATGGGAACTGGTTGAAACGTATTAGGGGAATTGGTACGGCTTTTGTCTTTTCTTGTGTATTTATTGAGTGTTTGTGAAAAGCAGAAAATGGCAAACAAGGAATTCTGGTTACAACATATTAATTAACAGCTTTAGAAAACTAATCTGCAAAAAAACCACAGAGACTTTGCATTTAACTTACCTACTGGCAATTAGATATTGCTCTAAATTTAAATGGAGAACTGTCCAACACAGAAGTTACCATACTTTTGAGATCAGATACGCACTTCAAAACTGCCTTCCTTTCCCACATACATACAAGTCATACAATGACCTACCCTAAATCAATACACTGCAGCCCTGAGTCCTTAGCTGTAGGAGTCCACACTACCTAACCTCCACCACCTTGCACTGTAAAATCTAGAAAAGCCATCCTCAGCCCTGCCCTACTAAGCATTTCCCTAAACCCTAGACCTCCAGTCCTGCCCTACATTCTCTTAGTCACTTTTAGCCATAGTAGCCTCAAAAAAGACCTTCCATTCTTTCATCTTATGTTAATTGTCCTAAGTTCCTATATGCCCCATCTGCAAGGACTCCCTCCAGAAGAGGATACCTTTCCTGAAGCCCCATATCTGTGCCTTGGCAAACTGACAGTCCTTACCTTCCCTGTTGGCGTGGTTTAACCCTAGCCAGCAACTAAACACCACACAGTCGCTCGCTCAGTCCCCCCACCTCCAGTGGGATGGAGGACATAATCAAGAGAGTAAAAGTAAGAAAACTCGTGGGTTGAGGTAAGAACAGTTTAATAATTGAAATAAAGTAAAATAGTAGTAGTAACAATAATAATAAAGGAACATACAAAGCAAGCGATGCATGATGCAATTGCTCACCACCTGCTGACCGATGCCCAGCCAGTACCCAAGAAGCGATCATGGCCCCCTGACCAACCCCCCCCAGCTTATATACTGAGCATGACATCATATAGTATGGAATACCCCTTTGGCCAGTTTGGGTCAGCTGTCCTGGCTATGCTCCCTCCCAGCTTCTTGTGCACCTGGCAGAGTATGAGAAGCTGAAAAGTCCTTGACTGAGTGTAAGCACTACTTAGCAACAACTAAAACATTAGTGTGTTATCAACATTATTCTCATACTAAATCCAAAACACAGCACTATACCAGCTACTAGGAAGAAAATTAACTCTATCCCAGCCAAATTAACTCTATCCCAGGGCACCTGTGAAGGTGAAGCTCTCTCCTGCACATTTCAGTGCAGTTATCACAGCACATCCTGTGATCCCGCTTGGCTTGAGTAAGAAAACCACCACTGTTCTACCAGCAATTAAGTGAGCCACTGCCTGGACAGTTAACAGCTCCTGTAGCCATTGATAAAGTAAACTTGTACTCTCTGCTCCTCAGCAGAAAGGAGAGGTTTTAAGGGCAGGAGAGGGAGGGAAGACAGAGGAAGGGAGAAATGGAAAGCCAGAAAAGGAAGGTTTGATGGGATTTCCTTAGGGATTTCATTCTGACTGGATACATTCGTTAGGGCTCATGGGTGCCGCCTATATGCAAAAACTTCTGTGACTGCAGTTAGGAAAAAGGAGTCAAGCCAAAAGAAATGCAGACTGACAGCTGTATCTTTGTGTACCGATTTTTCATTTTATCTTCCATTACAGTCATTGTCTCATGCTTTCATAGAACGTAAGCTTCATGATACTTTTGAGATCATGATACTTTTGAGAGACATTAAATACTCAGGAACATTATGGACAGTCCTCTGCCAGAGAAGCAAGGAGAAATGTCTCACTGAGATAATGCTGGTCACTGAGATAATACTGGGCACTGAGATGAGCTATCCAGAAGGGGCCCTTTTTTCACCTGGCCTGAATTTCACTCACATGGGACTTCCGTCTTAAGTTACACTGATCTAGTCCAGCAAAAAAAAACTCATTTGGGGAAAAATCAGTGTTAATGCTATTAAAGCACCCCAAAAAGGCAAGTGCTACCTTTATAACTTAAAATGTAAATTTAGATTTCTCTAGAGCTGATTGCGGGCTAGTTTTAACAGCTCTTTCCC